>NW_017729034.1:95760719-95762243 GCF_001723915.1 Gavialis gangeticus
CCCAGCCCTGCCATTGGGAACAGCCCTGTGCTGCCGCCACCCCCCCCGCGCCCTGTCCCGGCAGCAGCCACGCGGCGCCCGCTCCCTCCAGCATGGCCCCGGCCGCCCTCCCCCAGCACCCAACTCCCTTCCCCGGCACTGGGAGGGAGCGCGAGCGAGCTGCTGACAGCTCCTGCCCAGCCCCCCCTGCACACACACATGCAGACATACACTTATACACCCCCCCCGCATATATACACACACATACATGCATATACATGCAGACACACGCACATTTACCCAAGATATACAGACACATTTACACGCATATACATGCAGCGACACATTTATACACACACACATACAAGCATATACATTCACACACGTGCAGAGACACACATACACATGCATATACATGCAGCTACACACACTTATACATACACACACATTAACCCGCATATACATGCAGAGACACACTTATACACACACATGCACTTATACACACATATACGTGCAGACACACACACATACACAAGCACATGCATGCAGGCACACACATATGCATGCAGAGACACACAAATACACGAGCATATACATGCAGGCACACACACGTATACATATACATGCAGAGACACACTTATACACCCCCCCAAACAAGCACATATACATGCACACACATACACACACACACTCCCTCCCCCGCCTCCTGCCGCAGCCGGAGCTGCCCCGGCCCGCCCGGGCTCCACATGTGCAGAGCGACGCGTGCAGCGCTGCACAGACGCGGGGCAGCGCGACCCCCGAGCCAGCGGCGTGTGTGTGTGTGTGTGTGTGTGTGCTGGCGGTGCAATAATGCCAGCCCCAGTAAAGGGCTCTCTCTCCGCCCGGCCCCGGCTGTCACCCGCCCCAGCGGCCGGGAATGAATGAGCGGGCACCAGCGCAGCCCCCGCCGGCCCTTCCCTCCGCCCGCGCGGCCAGGCAACAAGTGCCTGCGGGAAGCGCGGAGCAGCTGGAGGCAGCAGCAGCAGCAGCAGCAGTTCCCCGCGCGGGACGCGGGACGCGAGCCCGCCTCGCTGCCTCTCTTGGAAGGGGCCAGAGGCGCAGGGAGCCGCCAGCTCTGCCACCCGACCCCAGGGGCACCGGGGCTCCTGGCAGCCGGCCCCTCGGAGCCTGGCCACGCCAGGCACGCGCGCACGCGGAGTTTACCTGTACCTGGGTCTCCGGGCCATCCTGGGACTGGCCCCCGGGGGAGGAAGAGGAGGAGAGCGGTGCTGCTGCAGGGCTCGGCTGTCCTCGCTGCTCCCCCCCCCTCCAAAAAAAAAAAAAAAAAAAAGAGGGAAAAAAGTGCCGTGCCGCGGGGCCGGAGCAGCCGGGAGCGGGAGGAGGAGGGAACAGGTTGCGAGGTGCAGAGTCAACTCTGTAAACAGAGATGCCATCAAACAAAGGGCTTTTTTGGACACTCCCCCTCCCGCCAAATCTGGCGCCCCTGCAATGCGCAGGCGCCTCTTGCGAGGGAGGTTGGTCCAGCCCCTGCCCCTGCCCCCGCCG
>NW_017729034.1:95762254-95802582 GCF_001723915.1 Gavialis gangeticus
CCGCGGCGGCAGCGGGGGCGGGGGAGGCAGGCACAGGCGCCTTTTGCTGCACACTTCCCCGCTCTGCGGGGCCCGTGAGCCCTGTACACACACACACACACACACTGCATCCCTCCTTCCCTCACTTGTCCCGGTGACTCCTGTACACCCACATATACCCACAGAGTGCGTCGCCTTCCAACCCCACATGTTCCAGTGGCTCCTGTACACGCATACACACACACACACTGCCTTCCCTCACTTGTCCCAGGGAGTCTTCAACACACACACACACACACACACGCTGCACCTCTGCCTTCCCTCACTTGTCCCAGGGAGTCTTGCACACACTCACATCCCCTCCTTCCCTCACGTGTCCCAGTGACTCCTGTACACCCACACACACTGCAGCCCTTTTTTCACTTGCTCCCGTGAGTCCTATTTACACACACTCACACACCCCTCAGCTGCCCTTTTTTAAGAAGCCTCCCCGCGGGAAGCGTTTCCAGACAGACCTCCCCGGGCTCCTCATGGCTGGAAATGCTCTTCAGCCCCAGGGAGCAGCGTGGGAGAGGGGCCGGGGACAGCGTGGGATGGGTAGGAAGGAGCCCGCGCGCGCGCGCGTGTGTGTGCAAGACTCCCTGGGACAAGTGAGGGAAGGAGGGGTGGGTGCTTCCTAGAGGCGGAGGGGATACGAGCCGCGCAGCGGGGCGCCCGCCTGCCCTGTGCACTGGTACTTGTGCAGGGGCAGTCCCGGGGCGGCTCGGTGGGGGGTGCCCGCGGCTGTGCTCTGTGTGCATGTGTTTCATTCAATGAGAGGAGGAAACACTCACAGCCCGCCCCCCCCCCTCCCTCCCCCAAAGCGCACCTGTTTGGTGGCTCCTTTTATTCGGTCCGTTTCATATCCCAAGAAGTAGTCCCCCCCCCTTTCCCCTTCTGCTCAAAACAGCCCGGAGGGAGCGAAGCCCAACGCCCCGCCAAGGGCTGGTGCTTGAGGCGGCTGTCGGGGGCACCGGGGCTGCGGTGGCAGTGCGGGGCTGGGAGGCAGCCTGATACTCAGTGCAGTTCCGCTGGGGATTTTTACCATAGTTCCCCTTGCTGCCAGGACTTGAAGGGTGCTGCCGCTTTCGCCGCCTTAGGAGAGATGGTGGGTGTCCGATGAGCTCCAAAGAACACATTTTTTGATACTGGAATGAGTCATAATTTGAAAAATGGCGAAGCATGCAAAGTTCCCAGGCTACTCTGCTGTTCAGAGCTCTGATCCTTGTCACGGTAGAGCTACATTTCTCCTTTCCTCCAAGCCTCAGTTTATGAATGAACTCCTCTCTGCCTTCATTCCGGCAGAGGCAGACAATGGAGCTCAGCGCAGTGATGATCACTTTCAGTTTCGTGGCCTCTGAAATGTCAGGTTATTTTCTAAACGACAAGCAGCCCCCCGGATCCAAGTGTTTAGACCTACGCTTGAAAGTTTATGTACAGGCAAGTCACCAGGAAGGAGGATATTCAGCTTGAACCCACGCCAGAAGAAAAAAAAAAAGTTCTGGATGGTGGTGTTCCTCTCCAAATCAAACTGCACTGTCCAAAACTCACTAACTCTGTGGTCTGAGTTCCTAATGGTTTAGTAGGGCTTTTTTTATTTTTATTTTTTCCAGAAACAGAAATATTACTTTTCAGGGGAGGTGTGAATAAAAAAAAAGTGTATCACTGTAATTGCTAGCAAATCCTCACAGATGGTAGCCCTAGCCATTTTGTAGATACTCGCATTGGAGCAGTGTACATGCTCTATACTAGAAATTGCAATGTTTTATGATTTTAGACAGGTCCATTTAATTCTGAATATATTTAAAAGTATATATAATGACATATAGTATGTGCATCTGAGTGGTCAACCAGAGATATTTTGTAGCCTCTTTAAAAGCCAGAAGCCATGGCAGGTGTCACTGGAAACTTACAGTCTCCACTGAGTCACCTTGGGGCAAAAGCACTTTGATATTTTGTACTTCTGTTTGCCATGGGTAAAATGGGTCCAATTTTGTACTTCACAAGGTTGTGAGGTCTAATACACCCCCCCATACATACACGTGCTTGTACATATATGTGCCTGCGTGCATACATGTGTGTATTTATTTTAAAAATCACAGTAAAATTCTCAGGAAGCAAGGAAAAGATAATAAAGCAAATTTAAACTCCAGGACATGGAGGATTCATTCCAACTCCTGTCATCCAGCTTGACTCCAGGGGAAGTTATAATAATCATCCAGGAAGAACAAGAAAGACACGTCCTGGGAGTTGCTTTTGGTAAAGAAATCCTTTTAGGAATGAGGGAGGTGAGATGGGGAACAGGAAAGCAGTGATGATTATGTTCACATTCGTGAAAGAAAATATCAAAGCCTCATTATTATACACAGTCAACACTGTTGTATGTTATAGGGAGAAAAAAACTTTCTGATCTGGAGCAAAGCATCTGTTATTTATGCTGTTGTGTAGTCAGAACTTGGCAGTTCGAGAATCCATACTGCTAGCACTCCACAAGAATCAGACCTACAGCTGGAGAAGTGTGCTGCACTGTTGCTAATGGGGTAATGCTTATTTTGTTTCTACTATATTTTTAGAGTCTAACCCAGTGGTCTCCACCCTTTTCAGACCTGGAGCACTGCCCTGCTAGGCTTGAGGTATCCCTCAGAAAATGCCAGTTTTTAATTTTCTCTCTTTTTTTAACTATGGCAAAAATAAAAGAACAATTTTTCTGTTGCAAAGAACTCAGAAAGATCACAATAGGTCACAACTTTTTTAACACTATGGATCCTTATTTGAAACCTCAGGTTTATCTTGTGAATCAAGTTTGCACACCTACCAGTGTGCAAACTTGTTGTGCCATACTGTGGAGTGACACACTGCGTGGCACTCCGCGGTGTCCTGGTTGAGAATCACTGGTTTAACTCTGTGTCCCTTATACAAAAGGTCAGTGAGTGCTACCCAATTTATGCATGATTTGCAGAAATGGGGCCTAAGATAGGCCTTTAACCAAGATAAATATAAGATAAGCATTAGGAACTGAATGGAAATGCTTATGTGAGTAAGAACTAGTCATCATGAATAAGCGCTACATAAGGTGAATAAGAATTGGGGGCTTAATGAAATGCAATGTGTCTTGCCTATTGCTGGCAACTATATTCTTGTTACATACATGAAATGCCTCATAAAGTGTGTTTTCTGTATGTTCCTTCCTGCTGTTGTGAAAAATGTTTATCCTTTTTGAATATTTCAAGATACATGAAGGGTGAACCCTAGCTGAAACAAACACAGCACATTCCCACTCTGTTCTGATGTAGGTTTCTTGAATTAAATGAATTAAATTTCATTGAGTGTTAAGTGAGGGGTATCCTGACTTAAATAAGAAGGATGATATTTATGCAAGCTTAATCTGATTTACATTTAGGAACAGGCCTTTTTGGTAGGAATCTGAATAAATATACATTTCCTTTCAGACTTACAAATCAACTTGACTGTCTGTAATTACATGTGAGACTGTGAACCATGCCCCCCACAAAACTTTTATTTTGTAAAAAGCTAATTTAAAGGTCAATCATCTTCAAAGTCACATGTGTGCAACTCCCACTAAAATCAATGGGATATACACATGCATATCACAGGGATGACTGCATCTTACTGTTTAAAATAAAATTGTTAAGTAAAATACAACATGCAGAACCTTTTCTTTTCTTGCACATATACAACTCAAGCCAACTCTAAATTTTAGGTGAATTTTATATATTGATGTGGATATGGCTTTTATATCTACATATCTACTGAAGGCACAAAGGAAAAAAAAATTATCTTTTTCTCATTTGAGGTGCTGGACTTGAAAATGTATTCTGGATGTTTGGTAGCAAAATTTTCATGTCATCCTCCAACTGTACTAATTAGTAATTTCTCTGCATCTGTCTATATTAATTGCATTAGCTAACAGTAACTATAGAAGGCACAACTACATATTCTAGTGTTCTTTTATTTACTTATGCAAATTATAATAAATAATTAAAAACAATTAAATTATAAACACAGGATAGTGCATAGCAACTTAATAATGTGCTCCTCCCACCACCCCCAAAAAACTCAAAAACTAACAAAACTATGTAAAGAAAATATCAAAACTCATAGTTAATAATTAAATACAGAATATTTGCACAATAGGGCCATCCACAATATTTCCTGCTGTGACTTACTATTGTGACTTCTTGATTTGGAGATTTGGGGTTCAGTCTTGCAATCCTTATACTCAGACAAAATTCCAGTTGACTGTAATGGGGATTTATCTTGGAAAAGAAAAATGTGATTGGCTTCTGACATTAGGATCCTCTAAGGGCCTGGAGGTTGAATGGCTAACTTACTAAGGGCCCTTTGAAAATTCCAGACCTAATCCTTATTGCTTTTCCTCTTTTTTCTGGGAACTGTGAAGAAACACTGTCAACATAAAGCTACATTTTATAAATAAACACATTTCTTTACCTAACTTACTGATAGTATCTTGGGTTATCATGAGTGTTTTCTATTCTGGTAGTATAAGTGTAACTATTTCCTCCTCATTTACTATTTGAATTTCCCTCAGCTCGGACAATGAAACTCAGTGGGAGAACTTTTATAGATAGTTTCATTTTCAAGTTCTTGCTGCTGTAGTGTTTGAGTTTCAAAGACCACCAAGTAATGTTTATTAATTTAAAATAAAATGGTTTTATTGGACTTTCAGTTGAAAACATTTCAAGTAACATATTATAAAAAACTTGGTAACATTTAAGTGGGAATCAAACTTTAACTTGGCTGCTTTCCTTTAATATAGACTCTGTCATAGAAAGTTTTGTGTGCCTCAATAAAGGAGAAAGAATGGGTAAGCTATAGGATTGGGAATCAGGGAACATGGGTTTTAACACTGGTTATGCAATAGCTTTCCTGTAAGCCAGAGGCAGGCAATTATTTTGGGCAGAGGGCCACTTACTGAGTTTCAGAAAGCCATCGAGAGTCGCATGACAGGCAGCCCAGGGCAGATTAATATTAATTTTCTACATATTTTTAGGGGTCCTGCGGGCTGGATATAGTGGCCTGGTGGGCCACATCCGGCCCCCGGGCCACATTTTGCCCACCCCTGCTGTAAGCCAAGTCCTTTGGGGGATGATAGTGCATTTTAGGCAGCTTCCAGACTGCCTTATTTGTGGATACAACTTGCACCTGAAAATCTGCACTTGCATTTTTCCTCCAATAAGAAGTGAGCTACGAGTGTAATTTAAATGCTTGCACTGTTAACTCCCTGATTGGTACTTGCAGCCAGGATAGCTAGAGACATCACCACTCATATTTTTACTGGTAATGGAACTTCAGGGATGAATAGGCATATATAAATAGCAACACAACAGCCAAGACATCCTACTGAATATTTATGTTTTAATTAAATACTAACAGCCAAGGCAGATTCTAGAAATCATAGAAAGAATGCTGAGAGGTCCACTTAGTCCACTTTTTACCTTAAAGCAGGATCAGTAATACCTAAATAGTCATATAGGCCGTGTCCAGACAAGCAGGGATGTGTGCTTGCAGCAGCACAAATAGCAGCGGCACAAATTTGTGCCTCCATGCACACCCCTCTATGTGCCCTTTGTTACGGGCTGTGCCCAGCTCCTCCTGGCTCCCAGTCAAGCTCCGTGTGTGCTGCAGAGCGGAGGCCGGCTGGCTGCGGCACAAATGCCTCAGCACAGGACTAGCTGACAGACAGGCCCCGCGCTGTGGCACCCTGCACCCCAGCCACCTGGGGAGCAGCATGTGGAGACAGGGAAGCAGGCAGCCTAGGGCTGCTTGCTTCCCTGTCTCTGCGGTTGTCCCGGTATGCACTATTTTCATACACTTTGTGCTGCTTTTTTCCTGGGGCTTTATTTTGCTACTGGAAATCCTGGTGGCAATTTTTGCCCCTGCTCTGCAAATTAGCAGTGCTACACATGGTTTAACATTCAACATGTGTGGTTTGTGGCGCCACAAACGGCACCTACCTGCATGTATGGATGCAGCCATAGTGTGCATCTGTACAATGAGGGTCATTGCAGAAAAGAGAAGGGAGGAGAGCAGCTATTTGCCATGGTATCTTTCTTTTCCTGTGCCCCTGCAATAGGGCTGGAAATCTAACTGGCTACAGAGACAGCAAGAAGCAAAGCTAGGGGAAATCTGCCCCAACACTTCATAAAATTTCTATTGCACTAAACAGATCCTCAGTCCACACTGAAGTAATCGGACATATAGGAATTGTGGCCATGACCACACAAAGTCACCCAGTGATTGCAAAGTGCTAGACTCTTCATGCTTTGGAGTGCATCAATGCATATTGGGGCTGCCTCTTGTGTGTGAGTGTTCAGGAAAGTAGGAACTCAGCATACCCCTTTGGCTCTCCTCTTTCACTCTGATCTAGCTGTGATAATATAAACCAAATATTTCTTCTGGTTTATGAAATATTTCTGTTCATGTAGATTTCTGTACACATTTTGTTGTAAGACGAGGACGAGTTTTGCTAAGCTGTCTGCCTGCAGTAGGTGATTTTACATCCCTAGGTGGTAGGGAGTGTGCTTACTTTTAAGTGGGAGGGAGTGGGATTGATGACAGGAGTGGAAATATGACACATTCTACATAGTAACCTTCCCCTTTTATAAAGTTACTAGACATTTTTCAAGGCGTAACTACTCTTGATTCAAGTGACTCACTGGGCGCATCTACACATGCTATTAATGAGCTGCAATAAACTCTGGTGCATATCATGCTGGAGTTTATTGATCACAGACACGCTGTTTGAATACGTGCCCAGGACTGCAGCATGTTGAGCTCAGGCAGAGCAGCCCTGGCTGGCAGGGGACCCTGGGGTTCAGCTTGCTGCCTGGGACATGCTCCTGCCCAGCTCAATGTGCTGCTGAGGGGCTGGATGGGGCATGAAGGTGCTTCAGTGTCAGGGCTAGTCAGCAGGCAGCCCCCGCACTGAAGCATCCTTATATCTCAGCCAGCCAGGTTAGCGTCTACACGTGCATTGCTGCACACAAACCATCTCTGCAGCAGGATAGTACTTTTATTTACAAGTACTAATCTGCTTCAGAATTTATTAGTTTACTGTTTCCTAAATGGGCCACATGTGTAGGTGCTGAGATGTTTACTGCACAGCTAATTAGGCAGCTCCAGTAAACATCTCATGTACAAGCTCCCACTATGTAGGAGGTGGGAGAGGCAGAAGGCCGGGTAGCTTTGCATGGTATAGAGCAACTAAATCAGAGATGCATGTGTATCCATTTTGCTTTTACTCTATAGAAAAGTTAATTTACTATGTAGTCAACAAATCATATGTCAGCACTCATCTTTAACCAGCTGGAAGTGAGCAAGATAAGAATTGCAAAATTGGGAGATTCAATTCTATTGAGATGCAAAATGTAATTTTTCATGGTGGCAGGGTCTTGGCAGAATATACAGGGTGTAGAGTTAGCATTGAACCAGTCTAAGGGTAAAGGAAAATTAATAGAAACCAAAATGGCTTGTGCTACCAGTGGCAGAGCACTACAGAGTGCAACTGTATAATATCAGGTTGGAAGGAAAGGGATATAAATTGGTAAAAATGATAATCCTGAAAGATAGAGCAAAAGGAAAGCTCTACACTTTAGCACGGGTTCTTTTTTTCTGCTAACCCCTCTTTGTGTATGGCTTGGAAGGGAAAGCAATGCCTGGGGCCTTCCAACTGCAAAAACAGAATACTATAGAAGCTGAACATGTGTTGTGCAAAGGCTGTTATTTCATTAGCTTTGAAACTACAGTATGTTTTGTTTCTGCAGAGTGCACTAGAGCCAAAATCAGCCCAGATGTAAATGGGACTAATTCTTTGGACATCAGCAGAATTGTCTCAGATTAAAAATGCTTGTATTTGACCCTTCCACTTTGCGAAGGAGGAACATTTATTGGCATGCCTAAACAATTGAACTGGATTGTACAGGGGACAAGCACCCAGCTAGTAATGAAGTTCAGTGCTTTCCAGTAGGAACAAATAAACTGTCAAACAAAATTGTATTTTTTCTTTCAAAGGTGCCATTCAGAAAATAGGAAACTTCTTGTATATTCATTTTCATCCTTCTACCCTTTTGCACGGGACTGATGTCACATCCTTAAAGGTAATACGAAGTTAGCGATATGAAGGGTTATTAAAGTTGTATGTTATAGGTCTACATAAGGCAATAGAGCCCTCTACCTCGGTCTAATCTTTTCATTTTATAGCCTGTTTTCTTTCCTTTATTCTGGTTCCTGGCAATGGGTGTATCTAAAGTAACTGTGGTACGTATTTATTTAAAACAAGGTACGATACAAAAAGTTAGACAAATTAGATTTGTAATAGAAAACAGGACAGTTTAACACAGAGTAACTAATTTATCTTCTACAGTACTTTGTTTCCTAGTAATAATATGTCAAGAATAGTAGCATGCCTCTCCAAACAATAAAGCAAGACCTATTCCACAAGACAAAAGATTTGATCTGTCTACATGGTTTAAGGTGGGTGTGGTTATTATGTACGTCTGCTGGCAAGCGGAGTAGCTTTGTTCTGTGTAGTTACTCTCAAATTTTCCCTGATTAAAGTACACCTGTGCTCTGAGTTCAATATGGATATTGGTCCAATTTTTTTCTCTTGTTTACACTGGTTTAAATGGAAGGAAATTCAGTTGATACAGTAGTATAATGATGGGTGGGTGAGTGGGGCATGAGTCCTGGGTGCTGCCTAAGGGAGGATCACCAGAATGTAGCTGGAGTGGGGGCACACCTCACCCTCCCATCCTCCTCCTCCGCCTCCTCTCACCCTGCACCTTTCCTACAATGGTTCCAGCTCTAGTTCCAGCACTGTGGTGGGAGGGGGACAAAGTAGCATCTGGAGATTTGCTGATGAGGGTAGAGATGTCACCTCCCTTTTTACTGTTGAAATTGGTTGGGGTTTGGGGTCGTTGTTTTTCTGGGGGTTTTTTGTTTTGTCTTTTTGGTTGCTTGACACACGTTAGTGGCAAAAAATGTGGTGGCATCCCAGTCTCTGTGTCTGGACCACACACCACCCATCACCACCCAAGGTGCAGTTCTAGGCAGTCACAGCTCTTAGTTGTCATTTGAGTTATACTGGTGTAACTGAAAGTAGACTTTGATTGATAGGGGTTGGTTTTCCTCTCAGACCAATTTGTTTTTGTGTAGCTCTATTGACTTAGGTAACTTAAAGGGGCTGCTTTTGACTTACACCTGTTTAAATGAGACATCACTTGGCTCTGATATTCCACTGCATTACAGCTTGTGTAGTTATTCCTTTGGCAATCCCTCACAGTCAAGGATGATTGTCTTCCATGATCATCTTATCTGTGTGTCTGAAGATGGCTGATGAGGCCTATTAGGGATCGACAGACTACTGAAGCTCGGACATGTGTTTCTGTGTGAGGTGGGTGGCACTGGATTCTTGATTAGGTCCACAACACACTGTTTCTGCCGCTCCCGCTTTTCCATCTCCTGTTGTTGTCATGAGGTTTCAAAGTACTGAGATCCCTGCAGCAGACTCTTCCTCCATTTGGGATGGTCCTGGGCAATAGTCTCCCCTTGATTTTGCATTTTTTTAAGTTTGCCTTGAGGATGTCCCTGATGTACCTTCTCTGCTCTCCTCTTGAGCATATGCCTTGGCCGAGCTTGGAGAATAAAACTTGTTTTGGGAATCTGGAGTCAGACATCCAGATGACATAGCCAGCCCAATGAAGTTTATGTTGGATGATCACTGCCTTAATATTCATGGTGTTTGTTTGCAGGAGGACACTAGTGTTGGTGCGTCTGTCTGCCCACTAGATTTGGAGGATCTTCTGATCCTTGTCTTTTCATAAAGATTTCTTTTTACAAATGACCTATTGTTAACTCAACCTTGTAAACCTGGGAGAGACAGTTACCAGTCCAGGCAGAAGATTTACTACTTATTGGGTGTGTCTATGCTCTATATCGCTGTATGGCACGCTACTTTAGCAATCACGTGTGTCTACATATGATTGCCAACTACATTGCCATAGTGGCATGCTCCCCAAGTATAGCACGCTGCTATGGCGACGTAGTGGCAAAATATAACCACGCACTGCCTTCACAGCACAGTAACTGCCTCTACTGCACCAAAAGTAAGTACAGGCACTGTAGCAACTGCACCATACAGCGACCTGTAGATGTACTTATTATTAACATGATTATTTTTAGAAGGTGGCATTTTACTTGCTTAAAAGAAAAGCAACTTTCTCCAAACATGTGGCTTGAGAGAATTTTTCAACATGGTAGCAACTCTTTCCTCTTTGCTCTATTTTTTTTCACTTTTATCCCATCGTTGTAGTAATCTTCTGTAGGCTGGATGGCAATGCTGCTGCTGCTGTTTGCTCTGACCTCAGACCCTGTGTCACCCCTTTCTGTATTAGTCAGTAGAAGGTGCCAAAAATGACAACAAATGTCATTCTTTTGGCCAAACCAGAATTTGTCACCTCCATCTTGCGCTTTGCAGTGCTCAGTCGCCATAGCTGTTCAGAAGTTTATCAAATGACATGTTCAACAAAATTATGATTGCACATTACACTGTGACCTGTCCCTGTATTCCTTGGACCCATAAGTATTTCCATTTAATTCAGTGCAACTATATATATACTGGTCTTTAATTTTGAAAGAAATGTACTATTTCTATTAAAAGAGTAAAACCATTAAGATAATAAGAAAAAAAAAGACAGTGAATGTTTTAATAGTGTAAAACTATGCATTATTTTATTACTGAACATTAAGGACAAAGACTTTTCTTTCTGTTTGTAAATACTGCTTAAATAAAAAATTTAAATATTACATTTATTAACAAACTATATAATATGTTATATCTGTATCCATCTACATTTCAGGATTTTTCAAAACTGTAAGTTCTTTGGGGGCCTATGAAAATATTTCTAGGGCTCTTTTATAAATATAAAAAGACAAAATTCAGAAAACTGCAGGTTGAAAGCAATTCAAACAGACAGACAGAAGACATCAAGTGAGGATTTCAAAAGATGTAAGCCCAGATATATGGACACTTAACTCTTCATTTAGGTACCAAAAAACTGTGGAGAACTGGAGTAAATCAGGAGTAGATGCAAATAAGAAATAATACCAGTGAGGTCTTTCCTTTATGTAAAAGAAGAATTGTAGCTATTGCAAAAAAAAGATTATCTTTCAGTAAAAACTTATCTCTGTAGCTTTGTGGCCAGGCTGTCTGCTAATAACTGAAAGCAAATTGTGAAAATGAAAATAGATTTAAAGGACAGCTGTCAAAGTGGAATTTTCTGTGCTTTCCCTGACTTCTGTCTTTAGTGAGATATTGTTACTTAACTAGAAAATGATACTTAGGAAGGCTCCTTTGCAGATGTTCTTTTTAGGTACCTCAGAACCTTTCCATGTGCTCCTTACCACACTTCACAAAAAAGTCCATCCATCAGTTCGTGTGTACACATTTCCACTCCTTTCTTCATCTTCCTAACTAGTGACTGTACGTTCTAAATTATGCTGATGTTTGCATTCTTATTATTTAATGTCTTATTATTTCTGGTGTTGTGCTTCCCATATGTTTCCGGGAGAGTCCATTTCTTTCTTTTCCTAGTCTTGTTTCTGCTTGCTCTATCCTAAACATACCAATTCATAATGAGGGCTGTGTATGTGCTTTTCCCCCCTAAGGCTCAATGTGGTTTTCTCTGAATCTCACTTTCTGTGAAAAGTAGGCCATCTACTGTTGCTTTCTAGTATGGATTTTAAATTTCACAGCAAATGGCCACAGTGTACACACACATTCCCAAAAGTCAGTATGTTCAAGGGTAGAATGCTTATACTATTTATAGGATAGTTGTTAATTTCAAAATATATCTTAATGTATATAGCTCCTCCATAAAACAGTGAAACCTTACCCATTTTTATGTGCTAAGCAGTTAATTTGGTTTATGCTCCATGCTGATGTATTTTATTCCTATTTTTACTGTATGTCAAGTTTTAATTCCATGGGATCTGCTGTTTGAAAAAGAGACACTCTTCAGATAGTTTTAATAAGCTAAATGTCTTTCCAGGACAATATTGCATTGGCACATAAAAGAAAAAAAGCAAACCTTTGTTAGTTGTCTAGCTAAGAACCAAGAGAAGATGTGTTAATGACAGTTTGCATCAGTTTAGCAGGGTTTCTTAGTTCTTTTTATTTAATTGTGGTTATGAACAGAAAAGTGACTTTAAAAATGGCATCTTGGTACTGCACAATCTGTTCTACATATGCCTTCTGAGTCATATCTGGATAGTATATTGACAAAAACATGTTCTAGTGCTGATAGCACTGCACAACCAGTAGAACTGTGAAAAGAAAGCCGGATTCAGTTCTACCTCTTGCACTACCAACTGAGTCACCAGTGGGGTTCTGATTCTTGAATCGTTACTTTTGGTGATGATACAGAAGCTGACAAAGCACTACCAGGTTTCTAAATTTTGCCCTAGTGTGAGCTGGTTCTGCAGGAAGTTGTTTTGACTTCAATCTGATGTAGAACATGTTACTGGAAAATTATGAGATACAACATGAGATCCAGTATTGCCAACCCCACTGTGCCAAAAATTATGAGACGAACTCTTAAAAAATCAAGAGATTGGCACATAAATCATGAGATGCTACTTTTGAAGTGTGTGTGTGTTTTGGAAGGGTGTTATTTGTGAAAGTGCTGGGGGCTGTGGATGTGTGGTGGGGGTTTGGAGCCCAGAGAGGGAGGGTCCCCATACACCCTGGCAGGATGCAAGGTACTGTGGGCCAGGAGTGAGAAGCAGCAGCAGGGCTGGCGGGCTGTGGCTTGGAAGTGAGGAGCAGACAGACACACACACAGACACTGACAGACACACAGACAGCACCCAGCTGGTAAGTGGAAGGGAAGGGGCAGGGGGGAAAAGGGTAGGGGTTGGGGTGGGAGAGATCAAGGCCCCTGCAGTGAGGGAGGGAGTGGGGCAGGAGCAGGGACAGGGTTGAATGGGGCCCCGGAGCCAGGGCAGGTCATCCAGAGGCACTGGGGAGTGGTGCGGCTCCCCACAGCAGCACTGGGGGAGACATGGGGGCATGTGTCACCTTCAGGGCAGAGGTGGGCTGCCCACTGTGGGCTCAGGGCTCTATGCCCTACAGCCTTTGCCCTGGAAGCTCAGCCATGTGACCCCAGTGTGCCTCCTCCTGCTGGGTGGGCAGGGAATGTGCTGCACAGCCAACATGCCCCATGTTCCCTGCCCACCCAGTGGGCAGCAATGGTAACTTGCGGCTGAGCTCCTTGGGCAAGGCAGCAGGGCACACAGCCCCAGCCTGCAGCGAGCAGCACACCTCTGCCCCGCAGGGGGCATGTGCCCTCATGACTTCTCTGGCGGTGTGCGCTGCTTCAGGGGGCTGTACCCCACCCCCACACCTCTGGACGATCCACCCCGGCCAGGGCCCCATTCATCCCTTTCCCTGCTCCTGCCCCACTTCCTCCCTCATGTGGGGGCTTCAATTTCCCCCAACCCTTTCCCACACTCCTCCTCCCCTTTCCCTCCACTTACCAGCTGGGAAAAGCCAGAGATCTGAAGGCTGGATCAGGAGATTGCGAGTCAGAGTTATTTTGACTTTGAAATCCCGAGTCTCACAATGGTTTTGCAACAGTTGCCATTACTGTGAGATCACTTTTTTTTAGTATAAATGTACATTTAGAATCACTTTTCTAAGGTCAAAGTCAGATCTTTTTTTCCTTTGCTTCTTTTGGGGGAGGCAATCCTTTTCCCCACCTGCCACAAATTAGCCTGTTTCCCTTCCTGAATGCCACTCCAATCCCTTTCCTCTGTTGGATCTGCTGCTCTGCCTACTGCTTCCTGCTCTGTAGTCCCTTCCCAAGCTGCTTTGCTTTCTGCTTCCTGCCCTGTACTCCTTGCCAGATCTGCTGCTGAGATTTCTGCTTTCTACCCTCTCTGCTACTGTGCTGCCTGTACCATCCCTGATCTTTTGCATGCCACACACAAAAGTTGCCACTTGTGGCACACATGCTGCAGGTTGGCTCTGCCTGCTCTATAACATCATCACTGGAAAAACTGACTATCAAAGAGGAATAAATGGAACACATATCACATACAAGAAATTTGCATAGTAAGCTGATTGAATCCATATATCCATCTGCTTTAGTCCAAAAGCATCTTTCATTATATGAAAGGTAACTTGCGGAGTCTTTTTTATGGTTAGCAGTCAAAATCTGATTCATGTGAGATTCTGATTAATGCTAATGGCCATTTACTTCAAATTTTGGCAGGAAGCAAATGAGAAGAATTTAGCCCTAAGTTGGGAATGAAATATTTATCATTGGGTTCATTGCTAATAAACTGTTAGTGATCTTATGTTATTACATACAGTTCATTCTTTGATCAAATGTAAGTATATATATCCTATTATATTTTTTTCTTACATAGTCATAAAGAACTTGCATATAAAATGCACTTTCTGGTTTTAGAGATATCACATCTCTGTGTGACACTGGTCAGGCTGCAGTTGGAGTACTGCGTCCAGTTCTGGGCACCGCACTTCAGGAGGGATGTGGACAACATGGAGAGGGTCCAGAGGAGGGCCACTCACATGATCCGGGGGCAGCAGGGCAGGCCCTACGCAGAGAGGCTACGGGACCTGAACCTGGTCAGCCTCCACAAGAGAAGGCTCGGGGGGAATCTAGTGGCCTGTTACAAACTAGTCAGAGGGGACCAGCAGGCATTGGGGGAGTCCCTGTTCGCCCGAGCACTACCAGGAGTGACAAGAAATAACGGTCACAAGCTGGCAGAGGGTAGATTCAGATTAGACATCAGGAGGCGCTACTTCACTGTCAGGGCGGCTAGGATCTGGAACCAACTTCCAAGAGAAGTGGTGCTGGCTCCTACCCTGGGGGTCTTTAAGAGGAGGCTAGATGTACACCTTGCTGGGGTCGTTTGACCCCAGTACTCTTTCCTGCCATGGCAGGGGATCTGACTTGATGATCTGCTCAGGTCCCTTCCAACCCCACAAATTATAAAACAGTTTTCGGAGACATTCCCCATGCTTAAGGAGGAATACACCTATGTTGGTGATATTGCTAGATGTGGAATGAACTTTCTGAATTCATCTACTGTATATGAGCAAAATTGAAAAACAGATATTACCTTTTCTATTAATTTGAGCTTATTTGAATAGATCCAATATTACCATAGCTGTTCTGACTAGAACCAGAAATTTAATCAGAAAATTGGAACCAAAACCAGAACTAGAACCAGAAAACCACAGTGCAGGGGCTTTAATGATTCAGGGAAGGGGAATACGAAGATTCACTGCTTTAGGTCAGCAACTGGAAATGAACAGCAAAAGAGACAATACAATCTTGGTAAAAAAGACAGAAAATTATTTCACTCAGTGGCTTTCCATTGTACCTTTGAACAGTTTTGACTGAACTGAACTCCTCCTGTGACAATATTTTACAATTACTAAACATTTTATGCTGATGTCTGTTGCAATTAAAATGGGGTCCCGAGTGCTTTAAGAGGATTGACACAACACTTCCACTGATATTAAGCAGAAAGGCTTTATTAATTAGATAATGAGCTTAATAGGAAAATGACAGGTAGGCTACAGCAATAAACAAATCAAGCAAGCTATAATCAGATCCAGTGTATCTTGTAATGAAAGTGGCTGTGAGTGATGAACCCAATGTTGTTAGTGTGCTTTGGGAGTGCTCTGAGCATGCCTTCCAGGTTGGGCTCCTAGACTTGCAGTCCTAGACTTGGCAGACTGGAATCGACCTGGCATATGGCTCTGGAGTCAACATACAGACTTGGCATCAGACCTAGCACACAACCCTGGACCCAGAATTCTGGGCTAGTCCAAGGGCAGGGCTGGCAGCAGCCTCAGGAACAGGCTTGGCTCCCTAGTTGCTACCAATCACTCACCTCAGTCAAAGATTTTTTTCTTCAAGCTCCCCTTCAAATCAAGGTGAGTACTGTATACAGGGGCATGCTACATACAACAAATAATCAAAAACTGCTGGAAGCAGCACACCAAATCTCCTGTTCTCTAATGTGAGTAAGGCAGCTGTTACTTATCTACCAAAGATCTATTAGGTGACAAGATGGAAGCTGAACTGAAGTTCACACCGCCAAACAGGGATCATCCTGCCATGCAATTGTTATAGCTGTCTGTATATCCCTTTCAGCAGATGTACTTGCTTCAGGGATATTGAAGGCTGGAAAATAATGTTTTGGAAATAATATTTTTCCATGAAATCTTTGAAATAGTGCCCCCCATTTTTTGTAAGGGTTCCTCTGGAATTCCCCGGGAAGCAAATATACTCTTAAGCTTTCCAATGATACTTACTCTTGTTGTATCTGGCAAGCATGCAGTCTTTAAGTATTTTGAGTAAGTCTACTGCAAGTGATATTTTTCTCCGTCTAGCCTGGAGGAAATGACATCCAACTTTCTCTCCTGGTTTATCAGACAAAGACAGAGTTATCAGAAGTTCTTACCTTTTGTCTTTCCTTTTGGCCTGCTGATCTTTCCAGGTCCTCAGGATTCTTTTACTTATTCTAGTCTGCTACAGAATCAAACTCTGTCCCTGTTCTGTGCTCTCTAATGCCCCAGGAGGTATCCTGCATTTTATTTACAATTCCTTCTCTAGAGGTTACTTGCCTACCACTGCAAAAGAGCATAACTTTAAACTTTATTAAGCAATTTCCTTCTATTTAGAACATATGTATTTTATGGCCTTTTGCCCCAGGGTGGTGTACAGCAGAAGTTTTTGGTTGGTTTATTGTAGTGGTCTGTTTTAAATTTTGTATAAAAAAATGGCTTGTGGGTTTCTGTGACTCCTTAACGCTTCTTTTTTCCCACAAGTTAAACATATTTTGAATTTGCTGTGGTAATTGGATGTCTGGTTCAGATATATGTCATTATTAATATATCTGATTATAAAGGATATTTAATTTCCTTCCAGGTTGTTGGTTGTAGCCATGTTGGTCCAAGTACATAGCCAGACAAGATTCTTTGGGTAAATGTGATATGTTTTATTAGACCAGCTAAATAGTTGGAAAAGTTATTCTTTGCATTTATGGCACATTATAACCTGTCTGCCATCTGATAACCCCAGGTAACCTGTCTGCATTTTACCAGCTACATTCTATTACCAGTTTAACTTTCTCCCCTCACCTGCCTGTCTCACACCTATTGTCTCCTATTCCCTCTGATCCTCACATTTGCATTTTCACAGACCTTCATTTTGCATTTTGGCTTCTATTCCACCCAGGAGAGCACACAAAACACCAGCAGACTCTCCCTATACCTGAAGAAGGGTGTTTGTCCTCAAAAACTTGCAAAGAACAATTTTCCCAACTATTTAGTTGGTCTAATAAAAGATATCACATTTACCCAAAGAACCCTGTCTGCCTATATTAATTCCCTGAGTCTTGAGTATTTAACTGTACAATCTTGTAACAGTTTTTAACAATGTTTCTTAGTATATAATTATTTATGAAAGATTTACATTACTACATGTAAGATAGGAAAGACAGGGAAATATTAAATTATGGAAAGCATTAATGCACAGAAAGCTTTTCCTTTTGTAGCCTACTGAGGCATGGGGGAGTCCTGATCTTGGACCCTTATTCCCAATGCTGTTTATGCACAGCTATTTCATACAAAAACCACAAATAGTCCCCAGGGCTAGGGCCTTGCAGGAGAATACTCTTCTCACTGGGTTGTAAAGTCAAGCCAAATTTTGCTTGTTGTCCTTCTGGCCCCATTGCTCATGTACTTTTGGCTGCCTAATGGGCCAGCATCAATACAGTCAGCCTATCCCAGCCTATGTTCGGTACTTAGGCCGCTTTTACTGGGAAGTGGGAGAAATGGGCTCAAATCCCCACAGACTGGGAGTTAGGAGCAGGGGGGCATAGAAAGCAGCCCTGCCACTTCCTAGCTGAGTGCTGTAACCCAGTGGTTCTCATCCTTTTTTGTACCAGGACCCATTTCTAAAAATCGGTAGCCAGTCCCAACCCATTGCCCCTCACTCCTGACCCACTGCCCCCTCTGCCCCCAGGCCCCAGCCCTCCTGTGTGTGGGGCAGGGGGTGAGTGTGTGGGGCAGGGCCCAAGCAGCCCTTGCAGGCTGGAACTCTGCCAGCCTGCAAGGGAAAAGCCATGATTTTCCAAGGTTTTTCTCCTTTAGAGAGAAAATCCATTTTTAAAGTTTGTTGATCCATTTTTGTTTGCACCCCTTTCATATATTCTTGCGACTCACTTTTGGGTTGCGACACACAGGTTGAGAAATGCTGCTAAATCCCTAGGAAGCTCAGGCAGGGTTCATACACTAAGCTGTAGATTTCATTGAAATCGGTGGTAGTGCTGAGCATACATGACATCTTTATATCCATAGTCATTCTTACCTAAGCACTACAATGCACAGAACTTTACATGTGCTTAAACACAGAGGTAAAACTCTGCTGAACTGCACAGGTAAATATAGTACTTTCCAACCAAAAAGTAACTTGTGCATGCAAATCCCTTTTTCTGAGTCAGGCTCTTGTCTTGAATCTCACTGATTTCACTTATGTTAAGCACATGCTTAAGCACTATGCAGAATAGGAACACCTTCATTGATGCCTTTTGGGAGTTCCGCTAATACCAAAATGTAATTAATCAATAAAAACACCGTTACAAAAAATGAAAGTGTATTAGCCAAATGAAGTAGCATGAATTTGACACTGAATGCAGTATGTTGTACCAAAGCCTGCTTGAACAGAAAAGTATGCACATCTGACAGCTTTGGGATTATATCTTCCAGTGCAAGATAAACATATCATCCCTTCTCTGTTTTGTTAATGTGAGTTTGATCTCTGTGTATTTATACAGTCTCATCCTGTTTCATGCTGCAGGATCTGTTATTGTTACATTGTTACCTTTATGACTGGCTCTCCTTGACCTTCTGGAAACCGGGATCCTGAGATCTGTATTAACACTTTAGGGAACTACCCCTTCATCTTTATTTTCAGTGATTCACAATGCAAGAGACTCACATGCTCCAAATGCTTCCTTCAATCTTCTGTATCAGTTCTATTGTTACAACATTACAGCTCAACAGGTTATTAACCTATGACCTTCCTCTACTCTGGCCCTTGACAAATAGTCATTATATGTTGTCTCATCTATTACATACCCTTTCAAGTCCAGTTCTCCTGCTGGGCTATCTAGAATAACATTAGCAGACTTTATCTTGGATTGGCAATGAAGACTATTGTGTACTGCTTCTAACAATACATGTAACAGGCCTTTTTTAAAACTGGCCAGTTTACCATGAATTAGTAAATCCACGTTCCAGGGTTCATCTAGGTTATCAACACAAGTATGGAGCATAAGAAAAATGACTCTACACGTTACCCCTTTTGTTCAGCACATGACTGTGCATAAACCTTTCTTGTGGCATTTTCCACATTTTGCATTTCTAGCTAGGTGTTCAGCTTTGTATACTTGGTAAAGATTACTCCTCTTTACTTTTGCAACATGCTTGCTTTGTCCAGGTCCCTTTGTTGATTAGGAAATCTATTCTGATGTAAGTGTTCTGGCAACCTCTTGATCTGACTTCTAATTTCTTCAGCTAAAAGCAGAGGTCAAATTTCTTCCAGGAGAAAGCCTTTGGCCCTGGGATACTACAGATGTACAAACATATTGTTAAATTTTAAGTACCTGTAAAGTATGCAAGATTAAATGTGCTAACACCTCTCTCCTCCAGCCTTCCTTTAATCCTGGTTCATTGCCATCCCAGAAATAAGGTAGGTATGTAGAGAGGGACAAACCTTTAAAACAGAGGGACAAAACCTTTTATCCTGAGATACCAAAGGCCTACAAGCTCATTGTCCCATTATAAGTACCTTTGAAGTATCTGAGATAACACATTTTCTTGGGACCATCCATGCTAATTCAAATTGATTGCCATTCAGTCAAAGGACAAGTTGTGTAAAGGGCTATGCCAGGTTTTGACTTGGATCAGTCAAAACAGACTCAAATGTGATCTGTGGGTGTGTCTACACATGTAAATGCTGCTGGATGGATTTACTCTGCAGTAAATTACCCTGGGCACATGTCTACATGTGTGATCATTTGGGAGCAGATTTGCTGTTCCTGGCAGCAGTCTGCTCCTGCCCAGTCTGGCCTTTCACCGACCCCCTGCAGCAGCCAGGGGGAGCTGGAGGCTGTAGCTAAAGCTGCCTATGGCCGGGAGCCATCTTTAAAAGCCAGCCCTGTGTGCTGCTACCTGGCTACCTGCCTTTCTGGCCCAAAGCAGGCTGCAGCATGCTGACACAGAGCTCCACAGCTTTGCCACCAGAGCCTGTGCCCACTGTGCAATGGCTGCTCCATCCTGAGGCCCTGACAGCAACATCCAGCACCCTGGGCTCTTGCTGGGCACCCTGCTTGTCCTGCTTTGCCACCACAGTGACTGCTACCTGGCTCAAGTCAGTCTCAGCCCTGGTGACCCCTTGCATGGTATGGCTGCCTGGGCAAGCTCACCATGGTGTCTCTGGCCCCCTGCCATAGAGTTGTTGCTGTCCAGACCCTGTGCTGCTGGATGGACCCTGGCCCAGATGTTGATAATGTGTACCTGGATGCCACCACTGGTGCTCTTCATGTGCTCCTGGAGTTCCAGCCCTGCTGCCTGTGGGACTGCCCGGCCAGTCAGGATTAGTGGTTACAGATCAACCATAGCACCTGGGACAATGAACAGAGCTAGAGTCATTCTGGATGACTTGGGCCACCTTTCAGGAGCTCCTTGAGCAGCTCCACCTGCAGCTGGAGTGACAGGCCAGAACCATGTAGCAGCCTCTCCCTGTGGACATCCAGTTGGCCATTACCCTGCTCAAGCTGGCCACACCTGCCATCTTGCGCTACATTGGCTACTGCTTCTGCATGACAATGCAGACTTCCAGGGAGGCTGTCCTGGAGGTATGTGGCACCCTCCAGGATATGCAGAGGCACACCATGCTCTGGTTTCCTGAACCCCTGGAGCTGACAGTGCGGTTCCATGGCCTTGGCTTGCCCCAGTGCACTGGGGCCCTGGATGGGACCCGCATCCTTGTCACCTGTCTGCCCCACAGTGACTGCCCCTACTACAGCTGGCAGGAGTTTCACTCTGTTGTGCTGCAGGGCAGGCTATCATCAACCACTGTAGTGCCTTCACCAAAGTGAGCACTGGATGGGTAGGCAGTGTCCATGATGCCTGTGTGTTCTGGAACTCTGCTCTGCCTAATGGAGAGCAGAAACTTTGTGCCAGAGGTGCTGGACCTCCAGCTGGGCATGGTGGCAGGCCTGCACCTCCTCATTGGGGACCTCTACCTACCCACTACTCCCTTGGCTCATGTGGCCCTACACCAGCCAGTTGGATCCCTGCCAGGCACATTTCACCAGGTGTCTGGGTTGGACCTGTGTGCTGGTAGGGTGTGCCTTTGGCTGGCTGAAGGGATGCTGGCATACCCTCATGACCTGCCTCCTCAAGGTCCCAGAGGCCAACATTTCCTGGGTCATCATCACAGCCTGTGTGCTGGTGGCAAGGGGCTCACTTGGGGGTGAAGGTAGGTGTGGCTCTGCCAGCACAGCTGGCTCCCCCTCATGCAGCCAGTGGGCCAGGCCAGCAGGGCCCATGCATGGTATTGGCCGTGCTACAAACAGGTCCTCTTCCAGGGCCACATGGAACTGGGGCAAGAGGCAGGCCTGGGTCCAGGCAGCGGTCTGGGTGGCAGGGGACCCAGGGCAGGTGCCGGGGCAGGGGCTACTGTCTGGTGAAGGTGCCTCTGCACCTCAGTCGAGACTTACTGGGGAGTTTGTGGCTGGGTGGCAGGCAGCTGCCAGGGGGTAGGCAGGACTGCAGCTAGCAGCCACACGGCGGGAGACATGGAGGTGACTGCCAGGGCCAGGACAGTGTCCAGCACCCAGTGGTCTTCCACCATGGCCTCTACTGCCCTGGCCCTCTTCTTCTGACACCTTGTCAAAGGTGCCGGGATGCAGTGGAAGCTCAGACAGGCTTCCCATGCTGGAATAGACAGCATGGCTCCAGCCAGGGTCCCAGGGTGTGAGGACGTCATCCAGCTGCTGTGTAAAGAACATGGACTTGAAAAAGAAAAGGGAGGCTTACCAACGATGGAAGCTAGGAATAGGCCTCTAGGAGAACTGCATAAGATTTGCCCACACCTGTAGGGAGCAGATTAAAAAAACAAAGATGGTGACTGAATTCAGGTTAGCAACTGAAATCAAGGACAATAAAAAGTCCTTTTATAGGTATATAGGTAACAGGAGGAAAACCAGTGGAAACATGGGGCCACTGCTCAGTGCATCTGGACACCTGACCACTGATACCAAGAAGAAAACTGAACTTAATGAGTACTTTGCATCTAGATTCCACCAGTCTAAGAGTGATAGCCTGCTGAATGCAAATATGACCCAGAATTGTCACAGTAGGGATGATACCAACAGTCAATGTAGAGCCTGTGAAAGAACAGCTAGAAAGGCTGGATAGCTATAAGTCAGCAGGACTGGATGAAATCCACCCAAGAGCACTGAGCAAATTAGTCAAAGTCACTGCAGAACTGGTGGTGAACCTCTTCAAGAATTTGTGCCATTCAGGAGAGGTCCCAGAAGACTAGAAGAGGGCCAATGTTGTGCCCATTTTCAAGAAGGGGAGGAAAGAGGATCCAGGGAACTACAGGCTGATCAGCCTGACCTCAATCCCAGGAAAAATCCTCAAAAAATTTCTCAAAGAGTCCATATGCTAGTAGAAGGCAAAATTCTGAACGACAGCCAGCACAGTTTTGTCATGGGTAGGTCATATTTGACTAACCTCA
Source organism: Gavialis gangeticus (assembly GCF_001723915.1). Classification (NCBI taxonomy): domain Eukaryota; kingdom Metazoa; phylum Chordata; order Crocodylia; family Gavialidae; genus Gavialis; species Gavialis gangeticus. The sequence continues at coordinate 95,785,165 of NW_017729034.1, forward strand.
TTCCTTCAATGACCAATTTACTTACCACCTGGATGAGGGAGATAAGGTCCATGTCATTTACTTGGACTTTAGGGAAGCCTTTGACTTGGTGTCCCATGAAGCTTTTAAGGTAAAACTAGGGGACTATGGGCTAAACAATTCAACAGATAGGTGGGTGGGAAACTGGCTGTGGGACTGGACCCAGAGAGTACTAATAGACAGATTTGTGTTGACCTGGCAGAAGGTAGCCAATGGGCTTCCCCAGGGTTTGGTACTTGGACTCCTTCATCAGTGATCTGGATGTGCGGGTGAAAAGCACACTGGCAAAATTCACCAATGACACTAAGCTGTGGGGAAGTGTGGCCATGCATCAGGGTAAGCTGATGATCCAGGTGGACCTAGACAGATTAATTAAATGGACAGACCAGAACCAGATACTGTTCAGCACTGTGTAAAGTGCTCCATCTGGGGAGGAAAAATTCTCAACAACTTACAGGTTCAGTGGTACTACACTAGCTAGCACCACACCTGAAAGGGACCTGGGATTCATAATTGACTATAAAATGAATATGAGCCACCAGTGTGATGCTATAGTTAGCAGAGCAAACAGTACCATGGCATGTGTCAATCAATGCATCTCAAGCAAAGTTAAGAAAGTTCTTCTGCTCTGCTTGGCATTGGTGAGGCCGCAGCTGGAATACTGCATCTAGCTCTGGGTGCCACACTTCAAGAAGGATGTAGAGAAGCTTGAGAGAGTCCAAAGAAGAGCCACTTGTATGATTAGAGGCTGGAAGAGCAAGCCATATGAAGAAAGGCTGACAGATATGGGACTATTCAGCCTAGAAATGAGAAGACTTTGGGGGGATTTGGTGGCAGCTTACAAATATATCATGGGTGAGCATCAGAGGCTAGGTGAGTAACTGTTCACCAGCCAGGCACCTACCCTGGAGATCTTCTAAAGGAGACTGAATGCCATGGCTGTCCCTAGCGGGGGCAAATTGGGGCAGCCACCCTGGGCTCCACGCTTTGGAGGCCCTGTCATCAGTGCCACATAGGCCCTGCTGCGGCCACCATGTGCCACCACTGCCAAGCACCACCGGCTCTCCTGCTGCCACCACCGAGCACTGGTGGCTCTGGCCTCTCACCACCCCACCACCCCAGGCCCCGCACAGGCTGATATGCCCCAGGCTCCGCACACCCCTAGTGATGGCTCTGCTGGACACACACTTTACTGGGGTTATTTGACCCCTGCAATCTTTCCTGCCCAGAGCAGGGGGGCTGGATCTGATGATCGCACAGGGTCACTTCCAGCCCTAAACTTCTGAGAATCTGTGAATCTGTGACTTGTGGGCAGCCTCCAACCAGCAGTTGTGGTTGGTGACAATGACACACTGTGCCCACAAGATGTTAGCCTTTATGCGGCACTGGCCCACCAACTGGTCATGCTCATGCTCCCCATGTGGCCTGAGAAGCCCTCATAAATTTGGGCATTGGAGTGCTTGCTCTGGGCTGAGGACTTTGACCTTGCTCCACAGTACCATGAGGTCTGTGGTTTCCTCCTGGGACCAGTTTGAGCCCTGGGAGGCAGCTTGTGCTGTTGGGGATGTTGCCAGCATGGCTCCCTCAACAGTTTGCTGGGCCTCTACACAAATGTCCAGGTGCTGCTGGGCCTGGGCAGGTGCCTGCAGCACCCAGTGCAGGGGTGCAGCATGGGACAGACAGGCACGTGGCAACACTGTGCCAGGGACCAGTGCTGGTGTGCAGGCAGGCTACTGAGACTTGCCAGGGGCCTCTGCTGCGGGATCTGGTGGCCAGAGGCTGGCTGCAGGTGACCCAAGGCCCCAGTATCCCTACAGGCTTTTAAGGCCCAGGAACTGGGGCAGGCAAAGAGCTGCCCCAGCCCTGGGGCTATAGAAACTCCCAACCCCATGGCCCTGGGGCTAACCTAAGAGTGGTAGGGGTGGTAGGTCAAATTGGCTCCTGATCAGCATTTACATGTGCATTACTGTGCTGTAATTATTCCAGAGTTAATTTGGTACTTGCATTTGCAGGTAGCAAATTAACTATGGAGTAAAGCAAATTTCTGTGCAGTAAGCATCTGCACATGTAGACGGTGAAGCTTACTGCACAGTCATTTGCTCTACTGTGCAGTAAACCATCTCATGTAGACATGTCCTGTTTTTACCCTCACTAAAAACAGTCCCTTAGGGTGCAGTCTGCTCATCAGTGAACCTCCACTCATCAATCCATTTCAGGGATACCAATTACAAATTTTTCTCAAATAAGTTCACTTCTGCTAGTTCCACAGTCACAGAGTTATACCCTAATGAATATTTCAGTATATTTCCCTTTGGTAGCATTGGAAAAAGGACTTTTGTATAGCAATCTTTTAGGCCAGGCGCCTAAAAGTTATCTTCCCTGTGCCTTTGAGCTTAGTGATTCTTGAATTCATTTTTGCAGAGTGCCTTCAACAGGAGAATGACCCTTACCACCTTAGAACATCATATAGCATTATGTTTAGGGCACTTTCCTTGGAGGTGGATTTCCTAGGAAATGTGGATTTAAATTCTCTAAGACGGAGTAAGGCAGGGGTGGGCAAATTTGGTCCGCTAGTCCAGATGTGGCCTACTACGCCATTCTATCTGGCCCGCAGGGCCCCTAAAAAATTTAGAAAATTAATATTAATCTGCCCTGGGCTGCCTGTCATGCAGCCCTTGATGGCTTGCTGAAACTCAGTAAGTGGCCCTCTGCCCAAAATAATTGTCCACCCCTGGAGCAGGGAAATGGTAAAGCTCAGTCTTCCAGATCCTGGGTGACTACTCTATCCATTAGCCCATGGCATGAAAATGTGGCAGTGACATAGTCATAATAAACATAGGTTTTGTTTAGTTCTTTGAAACAAAACATGTAGGTGCTTTCTTTAGGAGAAGGTCCAGGCTTTGGATCCCAATTAGAAGGATCCAGAGGTCTACCCACAGTCCTTTCTGAAGTACTAAGCCTCAGAAAAAGGCAGGATTTTAGGTACACCTAACATTTCTTTTCTGTTCAGCATGTTGGCTATTCTGGACCCCATTCTGGGACACCAGAATACTTCTCCCTGGGCGCATCTACGTGAGATGTTTACTGTGCAGTAGATAATTAACTGTGCAGTAAAGTTCTTGGAACCTACACATGTGCCTGTATTAGGCTGATGTAAACCAATTTACTCTGCAGCAGAATAATGTTTTAAGATACTGCCTCAGCTGGCTGGGCAGGAGGGTGCTTCAGTGCAGGGGCTCCAGCCAACCCTTATGCCTTAGCCAGCCCCTCTGCAGCATGTTGAGCTGTGGGGAGCAGCCCTGGGCTGGCAGGCTGACCCCATCATGTCCCCTGCCATCTGGGGCTGTTCCAACCCAGCTCAACATGCTGCGGTGCCAGGTTCATGTTCAAATGGCAATAAACTCCAGAGTTTATTGTTCCAGTGTTTATGGCTCCTGAGCAAACATTCAAACAGCATGCCTGGGAACAATAAACTCTGGAACAATAAACTCCGGAACAATAAACTCCACAGTTGATTGCTTCGCATTAATTGCATGTATAAATGTGCCCCCTAGGTGCTGTGTAGGAAGTCTGGGAATCTCATTCAGTATTTTTTATTCCATTTAGTGAGCCAGGCACCTAAAAGTTGTTGCAATCTTGGGGCACTTAAGTCTAAAAGACCTAGCTTTAAATGGTATATTCAAAAGACTGAGGCACGCAAGAGCCTAAACTGCATTGACTCCTTGAGGTTTACTGCCTAAATGCCTCAGTTACATCTGGAAAGTGAGATTTAGGCTCTGAAATTGTTTTGTGCATTTGAAACATGTATCACCTGCTTAATATCTGTCTAAATGTTATATCACATCTAAAATAGTCAAGAGGGAAATAAATTATAAAATTAAAACAAATTTAAAATATCAAATTGCCTAAAACAGTCTTTCAAAGATTTCTGTCTCCTGGATGAAATCTTCTCATGCCAGTTTATATCTCTTCCCTCTCTCTACTCAGTTGATGTCACTGGGGAACTTAACATGGCCTTTCAGATCACTATGGCTTTTAGTCAACCATATAGGTATAGGCAACTGTCAATTCTCTGTATCGTGGTGTACATGTAAGAGGTCTAATCAGGTGCTGGATAAATCTGTTTGTGGCTGATAAGCCCAATTCAAGAATGATACAGCTTGTTACAAGTGTCACAGATCCATGTATGGTCTCAGTTGAAGTCCAAGTTTGCAGCATGCTGCTTGCTTCTTTCTCACTTTGCTTCTATCCTCTGGATCAAAGCTACTTTATGTTGAGCTCATCCAGTGCCAGATGCTACCTCCAGTTCAGATGGGATTCTGCATGCTTCTCCCAGCTTTCTACACTGATGTTGAATGACTTCATATAATTTTTGCACATCATGGTACCATCATAGAGGGTGAATCCACTTTCTAGAGCTGTCTTGAATCTCAGCGTAGAAAATATTGTTGGGGATTCTTGGTTTCCTCCCATTCTCCTGACATAGCCGAGCCATCACAACCTCCTCTTCTTGATAGTGGTTTCTAAGTGTGTCAGTCCTGTGCACTCAAGCACCTCTATGTTTGTTATTTTGTCTTCCAAACACTTTATTTTCAAGATCTTACACAGGCATCTTGTGGAAGTTGTTCAGTCTCTTGATGTGCCTAGCATATATTGTCCACATTTCTCAACCATAAAGTAGGGATGAGCACACAAGTCTTGTAGATTCACACCTTCACCTTAACTGATGGTTTGCTGTTATTCCATGCATGTTTCTGTAATGGTCTAAAATTCTTAGCTGCTTTTCTGATTCTTTTAGTTAGTTAGGTCTGAAGGTCAAGATTCCTTTAGGCTCCTTATGCAGTCAGCTATATAAAGGTGATGTAAAGGGATATATATATATATTCCTTTTTTGTAGATATAAACACCTTAAATTTTTGTGTCTAAAAGTCCTGATGATTGATGTGGCTATCTCTTTGGAGAACCAGAGTCAGGCTTTCACTGAAACTGTCCAAATACAAGCCACTGGCTGATACCTTGTGGGAGAAAGGGCACAATGCAACAGTGCAGATTGTTGGGACTCTTGAATATAGGGCTTAAGAAACAAGAGTGGCCTGTGAGCCTGAAGAGTACCATGTCACTGCTCAAAACTGATGAGGCAGGTAAGGTTCTTTGGGTAAATCCAATATCTTTTATTAGGCTAACTGAAACAGTTGGAAAAATTCTTCTTTGCAAGCTTTCAGGTACAAATGGAAGCAATGCTTCCTCAGCCTGACTAAGGGTGTTTGTACCTGAAAGCTTGCAAAGAAGAATTTTTCCAAGTATTTTAGTTGGTCTAATAATAGATGTCAGATTTACCCAAAGAACATTACTTGCCTATGTCCTTAAACCAACACAGCTACAACCTATACCTCTCAAAATTGATGAGGCACTTCATGGTATCCAATATCATGGTCAAGAGATGTTTACATCAAGCACATGACAGGTCACCATCACCATCACCAGTATGTAGATAGTCCCCAGAGTCTACTAGATAGAAGCAAGACAAAGTAAGATACAACTCTTCCCACACATGCCATCAACTGACATACTCCTAATGCCTTTGACTTTTCCCCACCCCAGCAATCGTACACTATATGCTAAAACCATTGTCTAAGAATGTCTTGCTAACTTACAACTTTGTACTAATGCAGTTACCATGCACATGACCTTACTTCTCTTCCCATCATAGCATGGCACTGGAACCTCTTAACCTCCTATGCCATTGACTAACATAGACTCCATGACTAACTGCATGTCTTAGATGTTGTTAATGTACACCTAATGTGTACCCACATAGCTACCATGCATGGAGTCCTTGTAGCAGGCCACTAAGGTGCCTGCTACTTGTAGAGCAGAGATAAACACCCAGGTGCAGATTGCTAGGACGACCGGTTAATGAGGGGATTGGCCGCACCTGCACCTGATCAGCTGGCCAGAGGAGGCAGGGCATTAGGCCCATATAAACCCCAGGGCTGGGACCAGAGGGTGCAGTTCCCTGCTAGCAGCCAAGGGGGAAGGAGCTCTCTAAAAGCAAGTAGAGGAGAGAGGCCTGACTGCAGGTACAGCCCCGAGATGGGTAAAGGATGGACCACCCCTGGGGAGGCTGGAATAATGTTATAGCCGGGTGGCTAGAGTTTATGTTATAGCCCAGGGGCTTGTGTTTTGGTTTACTGTTTGATAACTGGTGGCTTGGGAGAAGCTATTAGGGGATGGAGGAGGCCTCATAGAGGGCCCACGGCGGTGTGGGGACCCGAGTGCCAGAGAGGGCGCAGCATTGGGGGTGCGCTGACCCCGAGCTCCAGTGACGGTTCAGTGTGCGAGGCGGGGGTGCGCTGACCCCGAGCGCCAGTGAGGGTGCAGTGTGCAAGGCGGGGGTTCACTGACCCCGAGCGCCAGTGAGGGCGCAGTGTGCAAGACTGAAGAATGTCAGTTGCATCTGCGAGGCTTGGGGCGTGGTAAAGGGGTGGTTGGAGCCACGCATAGCCCATAAGGCAAGGGTGCCCCGAAACACCCAATATAGAATGGGGCCCACAAGGGGCGCAGGAGCACTGGGGCCAATGTACAGCCCAAAACTGTGTCCAAGACAATGGAAAGGCACCCTCCCTATTATATATTATCCACCAAAGACATGGCAGGGGAGAATTGAGGGTGCCCTTTAGGACCTTGGCATGGTAAAAGGGGGCCTTAGGGGAGATCACGGCAACCCATAAGACACCAGGTGGTTACAGTCCTATATGATCTTCTTACTCTACAAAGCCATGTAAATAACCATGCTTTTAACATTTACTAATAACATTTTAAATCTGGTCTTATCTGATTTTTATATTAGAAATTTAGGAATATTTTTTCCCAGAAAACTGCAAAATGTCTAGGACTCACTGCAAAAAGAAAAGGTTGACTTAAGTAAGAGGGAAAATTATTTTTATCCAGAGTCTTTAAAGAAGCGTAAGATGTACAAAACCTCTGATAAGTCCTTCAGTAACAGGATAGAGCATCTAATATATAAAAATATAAATTAAAACAAAGAAAAATTTGGCTAAAATCCTAGCTCAATTTAAGTCAATATTTTTTTAAAAGAATAAGAAATTATATCAATTTGAATTTGTTTTTTACCCTTGCAGGTCACATTGATCAATAATTAATACATTAAAATAACTTGGTCTAAGCAAATGCCTATCAAAATCAATTAAAGGGCTTTCATTGACTGGAAAGGGCATTGAATTAGGTCCTTTCAGATTACATTTTGGGTAACTCTTGCCTGACTATTATTTCATATAAGAGAAATGGGTTTTTAATTTTCTTTGTGTATTTTAGCTTTCCAGCAGCAACATTATATATGAATAAGTGAGGTAAGTAAAAGAAAAGCAAAAACTTTTTCAATCATGCAGTGGCGTGGGTGGAGTAGTTGTTGCAGAACATCAACAAAATGACATGTTAGAGAGAGATGATAAATCACAGAATGAGACTGGGAGGTAAAGGAGGAGAGAGGGGTCCAATCATGTCAAGACCTGAGCCAGTGGGAAAGTACAGTTTAACAGAATTAAAATTTTATATTGTTCTTCAGGTATAACAAAAAGAAGGTTTTGTTTTTTGAGTTTTTTTTTTTTTTTAAAAAGAGGGAAAATGCTCCACAAATGTTCCAGCAAGTTTAGGAACAGGAAGCTAACTCGATGCCAAATTACCACTGATGTTCAGCTTTTACAGGCGTGTTTTCTCCTTTTACCTGAATTCAGAGGTGGGAAATTCCCCAGATTTCAGTATGAATAATTTTCTTATCTGGTGCCCCTGTCTTTAGACTCCCAAGTCTGAGCAATGAGGTAGACATTTAGCTGCAGATTCTGCACTTGGCCCTATTTGGTGTCTAAATTCCTGGATTCACCTATTGGGTGACTCCAGGAGTTTGTATAAAATTGCATTGGCATTAATGGGTCTTTACAAGGATCAGGGATTGTTCTGCAGGGAGACAGTCTAATCAGGGTCTAATTCACATTCTTCAGGTTAGCTAGATTTTTGTCCTGCATGATTAATTTCCTTTACTTTTCCAAAGTCGCTTTCATCGCTTTTCAAATTGGAATTACATTACATATGGTTGCATTTTATTGACTGCTTTAAGAAGAAAGCTAACAGTGAAATTCCCAACAAAATCTAGTACCACCTCAACCACTGTCTTTCAGAGAGAAAAGCTATACAATCTTTCAGATCCAACAATGAAATATTAATTACAGCAGTGGACAAAAGTGGAGTCATAATTATTCTAAACCTTCAAGACTATATCAGTGAGACTAACAGACAACTCTCTTGACACCAGCAACCATAATGAACTTAGGAAGCATCTCACACCACACACATTAAGGGCATATTAACCAATATTCACCAAAATTCAAGTCTATTCTATACCAGCTTCAGGAAAAACTGCTTACACCAATCCCCCACTCATCCACCCCAGGAATATTTTATATGCTTTTGAAGAGATACAAATATGGTAATTCTGGCTGACTCACTATATCCAACTGTGGTATCCTTATGAAGAAAAAGCAGGATTCATAGAAACTATTTTTAAGTCACCTGTCACTCAGAGAACAAGTTTGCTACAAGACATTTAAACAACATTTTTTAAACAAGATCCAGAAAGACACCCATTTCCATGAGAAGGCCATTTTTGTGAACATAGATGTCACCAACCTGTACATTAATATCCCACAATTAAGGCAAAACTGCTTGCCTGAAATACCTACAAGAACATGAACTATGTTCAGATTTACAGCCACAATATATTGCACAGATCATCCACTTCATGCAGATGACACCAAGCTGGGGGAAGTAGTAGATACACTGGAGAGTAAGACTAGGCTTCAGAGAGACCTTGACAAATTGAAGGATTGGACCAAAAGAAATCTCATGAGGTTCAACAAGGGCAAGTGCAAAGTCCTGCACTTAGGATGGAACAATCCCATGCACCAATACAGGCTGGGGGCTGACTGACTAATCAGCAGCTCTGCAGAAAAGGACCTGGAGGTTACAGTGGTTGAGAAGCTGAATATGAGCCAACAGTGTGCCCTTGTTAAGGTTAACGGCATACTGGGCTGTATCAGTAGGACTATTGCCAGCAGATCAAGGCAAGTAATTATTCCCCATTTTCAGCACTGGTGAAACCACATCTGCAGTACTGTGTCCAGTTCTGGGTCTCCCACTACAGAACAGATGTGGACAATTTGGAGAGAGTCCAGCAGAGGGCAACAAAAATGGTTAGGCGCTGAGACACATGACTTCTGAGGAGAGGTTGAGGGAAATGGGTTTATTTATTCTAGAGAAGAGAAGACTGAGAGGGGATTTAAAAGCAGCCTTCAACTGTCTGAAGTGGGGTTCCAAAGAGGATGAAGCTAGACTATTTCAGTAGTGGCAGATGACAGAAAAAGGAGCAACGGTCTCAAGTTGCAGCAAAGGAAGTTTAGGTTAGATACTAGGAAAAACTTTCTCACTGGGAGGGTAGTAAAGCACAGAAACAGGTTATCTAGAGTGGTAGTGAAATCTCTATCCTTGGAGGTTTTTAAGAACCGGCTAGGCAAAGCTTTGGCTGGGATGATACAGTTGGGGACCGTTCTGCTTTGAGCAGGGAATTGGACTAGATGACCTCCTGAGGTCATGTTCAATCCTAATTTTCTATGATTCATTCTCACCTGCAACAACTTTACTTTCAACAACCAGCACATCCTCCAAGCTATGTGCACAAAGGTGGTTCTTCAGTATGTCAACCTCTTCTTGAGGCACCTGAACAAGGAAATTCTTTAAAATTGTGCCATCAAACCTAGACTGCACCTATGTTATATAGATGATATTTTCATCTTTTGGACTAAACACTTGGACTTGCTTATTTACTTCCACCATAGGTTTGACAACTACCAACCTTCTATCAAATTCCCCCTGTCATACTCCCAACACTTATATTGTCTTCCTAGATACCATATTATACATCCAGGATGGCACTTTACAAGTCACAACATACAAAAACCCTACAGGCACCACACTTACATCCACAAAATAAGCAATCCTCCCAAACATATCACAAAAGCTGTAACTTATAATCAAGTTAAAAAAAAATCAGACTTAGAGGGCAATAATTTCAACCCTCCCCAGTACCTTAGCAAGGAATTTTGGTGCCCATGGCAAGCCCGAAGCAGCAGCCCACCCTTGCCCCATGCACAGATCCGGCGGGCACATGCCCCCCATGCTTGCCCAGGGATGCACTCAGTGGTGGGAACTGTGCCCCTGTCTCTGTAGCTCCCCAAATGAGCCACCCACAGCTCCATCCTGTGCCCCACCCCGGCTGGAAAGCACCTGTTGGTGCCCCTTCACTTCGGTGCCCAAAGCGGTCATCCCGCTCTCCACTCTCAACCCCTTGCCCCATATAATACCATCAGACTTCAGAGATTCTGCACATATTTATAACAGAATGTGGTGCATCCCATCCAATGAACAAAATGCCTTAATGGGAACACAAACAGCAGTAGGAGAAAACTATTGTACAACAAGCACCTGCTTTTTGACCAAACGATCCTTGTATTCAAAGAGAAATGTGAAACAAAAATTCAGAAGATGGGCTTGGGAACAAAATTCACAACTGTACTAAAAACTGTGGACTAAATAACGTGTCTGTTATGGCTTATGCTATCTTTGTCAACCTCTCTGAACTCCACAGGTAATAACCATCATTTTCCATTTTGAATGGTCTTGATCTTCCATATGATTAGGTTATCTAGCATACTGTACTTTTCTTGTTTTGAAGCCACTCCTGATAACATCTTTTTGTTCCTACTTTGTGGCCGTACTCCAGTGTTTTAGGTCAGGGGTGTGAAACTCCTCTCTAGATCCAGACCACAGGGCTTATGATAGGTGGAATCCTGACCCAGCAGCAGTGGCAGGGGCTGTGGTATGGGGGCTAATGAAGTTGTCACTCACTTCCCTGCCATGGACACATTACCAGCAGGGCTCTGTACATGGGAATTTGGCAGTGAGCCAGACCCCTGTTTATCCCCCAAATTCCTGGCCCTCCTAGGTACCCCAAAATTGGGTGAAAAATCTCCTCTGGTCAGATCTTTGGCACCCCTTATATAGAACAAGCTGTGTCCGCTTCTTTCCCAGACCTGAGGAACCGCACTTTGAGTACAAGCGCTTGTCTATCATCTTTTCCATCTATACAGTTGGTTCAATAAAAGATATCACCACCTCCCCCAAAAAATCCTTGCCTCTTGTGTATTTCTTGGGCCATCTCAACTACAAAAACACTCCAGCTCCTTTATCACTTAAAAGGTAGATTTCATCTCAACATTTATTGTAAGTACAGATAGATATATCTAAATATTCCATGAAGTGTTACCTATAAAAATAAACCAAAGAAACAACTGCTTTCATTATTGTTTTTGAGTCATAACCAGTAAGTAAACCATTAAAAATTAAATGCTAGAATGAAGTAAGCTGAACAGTTAACTAGAACATGCCTAGGGAAGTGAACAAGTTTTTAATTATTTTTTATTAATTTCCACCTCCATAGTTTTGAGTATGCTGAGTGATGAAATAAAAGACTATTTATAAAAGGCTTGATTCAAATCCTATTGAAGGTAGTAAGAGCTACTAGGCTTTTATTAAAATTAATCAGTAGATCACTTCAGCGGGAGTGAAATTTCTTTTTTTTTAAATTCTAAGCCTACATTTTCAATTAAAATGTCATTTTTTACTGCTCCTGCTGGTCTAAAATTTTCAATGGAAATTTTTTATCAGAAAATAATTATTTGAATTAAGACTTTCAGAGGAGTATATCAGCTTTGCCAAAAATGTCTTGGGGAATTATTGAAACATTTGATTTTGACTTTATCATTTCAACTACATTACGCATTGCATTACATAAATGTATATTATACACTTATAACAATATGGATAGTATACAGAAAATATCCCCTAAGTTGAAAGAAATCAAAATGATAAAGTCTAAAAACAACATTTTGCAAACAAATTCTGAGATTTTTTACTTTTTGCCCTGGTTTGGGACGAAACCAAATTTAAAAATCTGAGTATTTTTCAGTGGGGCGCAAGATGCTACTGTGCCGTGGTTACTGTGCATTAATTTACTACTTGTATAATCAAGCAGTAAATAAATGTGTAGCAACCAGAGTTGCTGCGCAGTAGCGCTGGTGAATGCCTTTTTAGCATATTAGCACTTTTTGTGCTGTGATGTGCTACTGCGCAGTATTATTCAGATGCTGCACAGTCAGCATCCTGTGCAGACATGCCCAGTGCATGGAAAACAGTGGTGATGCCTAGGGGGTGCACAGGGGTGCACATGCCCCTCCCCCAAGACCGCTGGTGCCCCCCCTGAGAGCACCGGACAGGGAGGGGGGTACCAGGAGAAGTGATCCCCGCAGTCCTCACATGGCTGATTGTGCTAACCTGGAAGTGCCAGCACTGCGCTGCTAACACTTCTGGGTCAGCATGATTGACCATGCCCCCCATCCCAGTCAGCGTGACTGGTCACAGGGGAGACCCTCGTGGTCACTGACTGGCTGCTGGGGGACCAAGTGCCCCCCCGACTCAGGAGGCACTAGTCACCCATGATGGAAAACCTGAATTCCAACAAAATATACTTCTAGTCCTTAGTTCAACAAGTAGTCTTGTTGAAGCCAGCACATTTTTTGTCATTGATTGAAATGGGACCAGGGTTAGGAACTTTTATGTGTGTGTGCATGTGTTTAAATAAAAACATCTTTATTACTGCCATCTTTCTAAATACTAGCCTTTTGTCTTGTTTCTCTACAACCATTCTTTATTTTACATTTTCCCATCATCCAATCTTGTTGTCCATGTAGCATATTTTTTTAGATGAGCCAGGTTAGAATTTAGGAGCTTCTAGCTCAACTCCTGTCTTCAAACAATACCCTCCACAACTTCCCAAAGAGACACTTTATTTGCTAGATTCTTGCTCTCTAAAAGTCAATTCTCACAGGATCCTATCTCCTTAATCAAAGAATATGTGTGTTATCTGAAATTGTGTCTGACTAGGCAGGAGGAAGGGCACTAGAGGAAGGATAGTCCTGTGGTTAGGGTGTTAGCCTGGGCCTCAGGAGACCTATGTTTATTTCCTTGTTCTGCCACATACTTCCTGTGTGACCTTGAGCGATTTACTTAGAGCTTTACCCAAAATAAGACCTTTAGTGTCTAAAGTGAGGCTGAGGTAGAATTCAGATGTCTAAATCCAAAATTATGTTCGTGAAAATTTCTGTTCAGCAGGTACCCCTATTAGTAACATTAAAATCCACCAGGTGACTGCTGTTGTACATGTATGGAAGCACCTCAGTCTTTACAGTTGGTTTCCAGTCTATGTCAAAACCTGGCAGGGGTGGAGGAACTTAATGCTTCTTTGCCAAACTCACCTGAGTAGCTTGCATTGGAAGCCTTGTTCAGCAAATGCCCATTGCGTGCTAATTAGATGGGGCTCCCCACAAAATGCAGTGGCAGCTGCTGCTATTTTTTTAAATGCAGCCACAAGAGGAGCACCTGTTGCCTTTTATCCAATAGTTCTGTGGTTAGAGCACTCATGCAGGATGAGAGACCCAAGTTATATTCCCTCCTCTAAGTGTAGGTATAGAGAGCCCACATTTCTCACCTACTTGTGGAAGGTTTAAATCACCATGTATCAGTCTGTTTTGGGATCAGGGCTCCCTTGTTGGAGCCATGTTACTGGGCAGAAAAAAATTAAAAATTCAGTAGACCAAAGAGAGAATGTAAGATTTTCTGGCATACTGGTTAGGGCAGTCTCTTGGGAGAACACTCCATGGTCTGCTGATTCATTTTTTCCAATGACTGTTTTGCAGACAGTACATGTACAATTATCAGAGCAATGACTTGAATGTAGGCCTCTCACATAGCATTTGTTTGCCCTAACAAGTAGACTAGTGCTCTAATACATTTTAATTTTTTTTCCACAGGATAGAACAGTTTCAATAGGTGGGGTGGAGAGTGCTTCCCTAAAGTGATGTTTCTATTATAAAAATAAATGCTAGGACTCCTTAGCTTCTTATGAAGTAGGAGAAAGAACCACCTTTTGGTAGAGGAGGGACTGGTACTTAAATCTTCTGTTTCCTGGGTGAGTGCTGTAGCACAACAGCTCAATAAAAATGGGTAAAGGAGAGCAGGTGTCTCCTCTTCTGCTGGTTGTTTTATCAGACAAAAGTGACACATGCTCCATTTTTGGAGATAGCATATAAGCATCCGGAGAGGGCTGCAAATCCCAAGGGTGCTGGAGCCTTTCCCTAAAACTCAGAGTAAGGTACCTAATCCCTAGAGGGTGTAGGTTTTAAAGCATACACCTGCCCTTTTCATCATCTGTTGACTGGTTCCAGGCAGATCTCTGCTTAGTATGCTGAATTTTGTGGACCTTATTCTAAAATGCCTAACATTCCCCATCCCCTGCACAGATTATATAGGCCCCTAAACTGGATTCTGGATTTCTCTGTAGTGTTGTAGCTGTCAACATTGCAATATCTTTTAGTCATTGCAATACTTTTTAGTCCCCTAGTTGCTTTTGCCTCAGTTTCCCATGTAGAGAAAGGCAATAATAACATGCCAGTGCCTTCTCTATTTACAGTTAAATGATTTCACCCCTCTCACTTCAGATCTCTTAGTATCCTGCTTCAATAATAGAAAAGTTAGGCTTTTTTCTTCTTATGAAACTATTATAAAAATAAATGCTAGGCCAAAGTCTGCCTTTAGCTACATCTGTGTAACCACATGCTTGACTCATAGGGTTTTTTGTTCTGCTGCTTAAACACTGTAAACAGTGTGTGGCAACCTGTTAACCCAACACCGATCTCCTTTACTGATATGTGGCCAAAGGTACTGATTTTTCAGCAAGGTGGCTTAAAAAACCAAGTTATGTTCATTTTCAAATACAGTTTACAGTTTATTTATAGTGTGAAATACCTTGTAAACTCCCATATTTCCCTTAGTTTTTCCTTTGTGACCTACTACTCAGTCCAACCCTCCCACAATTTATTTTGCTCTACTTTGGCCTCCTTTCTCACCTCTGTTTTGCTCCCTGCCACATTTGCAGAGAGAGTTTAATTTCAGTCGCACCATCTTCCTGGGACTCTTTCCTTGATTCTGCTGAAAAATATGCTTTTCGTGTTAAAATTTTTACAAGTTTGCTTTCTACCACTGATTCCCTTCATGACATCTCTTCTTAAATTGCAGCCTGGACTTCGCTAGGGGAGATAAAGAAATATATTTTAAGTCATATTAATAAAATGTTGGTGAAAACAAAGTGGTGGTATATTTAACCCCTACAGCTGATCATGCTAAACTCTAAGGGGGAGCAGGGACTTTTAATAGAAAAGATTTTTTTTAGTATGAATTCATTATGTGAGCAGAACAGAAACTGATTAATAATTAATCTCGTGTCAGTCTCCTGTACAGCTGGTGTCACAACTGACATCAATCCATAAGATGGCTCAGAAATGCTAGTTATTTTCAAATATGTTTTACATTTCAATTGCAGTGTTAAAAGGAGGACCCTGGATTTTATATTGATCAGTTAATAGGAATTAAAACAACCATTTCCTTATCTTTTATGGGATTGTAGTCTGGATTATTAATATGGGTTAAAATATACTTTTTCTCGTGAAGTCAAGGCCTTTGAAGCATACATTTATCCAGGTGCTTAGATAATCCCCGTCAGTGAACATTATCATGTCTTACTGCATAAAAGGTGAGTTTTGAGATGGCTAACTTAAGATAATTATATGAATGTAAAATCCTAGTGCAGTGAAGGGAAACTCCAGGTTGGGTACTGACCTTCTTAATCACAATGAGGTAAAGCTACTCTCTTCTCTCTACTGGTACTTTACATCAAGATAGTTATCTCAGATTAGTTATAGCAATGTAATGTCTTCTTTGCAATGAAGACATAGCCTTTGAGTACCTCATAAGTGTGAATAACTATAAATAAAATCAGAATTGGCCTAATAAATTCACACTTTCTACTTCCCCTGTCACTTTTCCATAGTAGTGTTAAATTCAGTTGATCTCTAAAAGTCTTTGGTGCCTCTGAATTTCATGGGTTGTATTACATGGCATTGTATTAGATGATAACCTGGCAAAGCTATATACTGTCTCTGCCTTTACTGATCTTTAAAGCTTACATATGCAGATTAATCAAATATGTGACAGTCAGGAAAATGGGACTAATATATACATAGCTACCAAGGTGGGGTGGGGGGAGAGGGTTAAGAACATAAAAAAGAATTCTGTATACCCAAGAGTAGCATCGAAAGCTTTCTGCCATTATGATGAAATAGTTGTTAAATGGAAAAGCAATATATAGCATCAATTTGAAAATGAGAACCTCCTTATTCCACATAACCCTGTAGGGTATATCACTACAGTGTGATTGTCAAACCTCCTAGGGTGCCTGTAAATGTGCAGGGACACTGCTCCGATGTGTTGTAATTACAGCACGTTGGAGCAGACTCGATTCATCTTGATTAAACAAGTCTGCTGAAGTGTGCTAATCAGTGTGCTCCAGCAGCATTTGCGTCTTGTGTATTCAGTGTCCCTGAACTTTGAAATGGTGGCATTAGTGCTTTAACTAAAGTTCTCTGGACAAGCTTTAGTTAAAGTGCCCCCACCACCATTTTGAAAAGTGTGATGCTGAATACATGAGATGCTGTGGGCATTTTAATTAGAGAGGCTCTGAGAGCTGCTCTATTTAAAGTGCCCCCCCCCCCCCCGCACCTAAGGAGCACATGGAAAGATGCCCAGAGCTTGATTCAAACTTTTTAAAGTCAATTAATACACTTGACTTTAATAGGGTTTGGATCAAGCCTCAATTAACTTCTCTTTCTGAATCTGTCATTGACTCACTAAAACTCCTTGAACCAGTCACTTGGGGAAATCTTTTCTAAAAAGTCCCCTAATTGTGTGTGTTTCTGTTTTTAGGTGTCCAGTTTTAGACACGTACTGGTAAGTATCTCAATCCAGATAACTATAAACATAAGCAGGCAAAATTAGTGGATACTTATGACTATTTCTGTCTTACCTGATGTATACAAAATTTACCTCTAACATAATCCAAATGGCATAGATGTATTATTTCAGGGCTGAATTATACTTATACCCTTAACCCTCTCCCCTTCTCCCCTTGGTAGCTATGTATATACTAGTGCCATTTTCCTGACTGTCACATATTTGATTAATCTGCATATGTAAGCTTTAAAAAATTATCAAGGGCCACATTTGTGAGAGCCCTGCAGGGGAAGTGATGTTGAGGGGTAACCAACATGGGTTCGTGCAAGGCCGATCCTGCCTGACTAACCTTGTCTCTTTCTATGACCA
>NW_017729034.1:95803239-95811800 GCF_001723915.1 Gavialis gangeticus
GAGGATAGGTTTAGGTTAGATGTTAGGAAGAACTACTTCACTGTAAGGGTGGCCAGAGCCTGGAATAGGCTTCCCAGAGAGGTGGTGCTCTCACCTTCCCTGGAAATCTTCAAGAGGAGACTGGATAGGCACCTGGCTGGGGTCTTATGACCCCTCCCACTCCCCGTGCTCCTTCCTGCCCATGGCAGGGGGTCAGACTAGATGATCTGTCTAGGTCCCTTCCGACTCATTGATTCTATGATTCTATGATTATGGAATTCCTTGAGCTCTTCAGAAGAAAGGAACTATGACCAATCTGTGTAGACTTGAGTGCCTTAAGTTAGGCATCTGAAATAAATGGCTGGTTTGATGAGGTCCTGCTGCCTCCATGGTAGTTGATAGAAATTAAGATTGCTCTGTAACTCAGAAAACCAAAGAAGTTTTATAGTGGCCTCAGTGTGGACCCAATAACTTCGGGCATCTTGAACACTTGAGCCTGATAGTGCAAAATATAATTATCAACATAAGGAGTTTTGAGCTAGAATTTAGGTGACCAAGATCAGGTCTGACATTATGGATACATGATGTAATTGCGAATTACACTGGGACTATTTTCATTACAGCTGTTTACATGAACATTTACATTTCAGACACAATGTGTTAATTGATTAATTGTTTTGTTTTTCTTTCTTTCTTGGTGAGGGGACTCATAATTTGATGACTGCTTTATTTGGCTGCTGTTCTTATCACTATCACGGATATAGAAGTAAAAACAAGAGAAAATATTCAAAACAAAGAAATCCACAAGAAAAAGAATCTGACTCATGAAAGGGATACCCCTACTTTCCCTCTTGGTAAAAATGAATCACTACAGTATGTGAGACCTGGGTACAAAAGTTTAGCTGTAAATATTACTTTCTTTTTCCCCGTTTTTTTCTGTTTTAATCTTGCACCTACAGGTTTGTGGTTATTATGAAACGTAAATGACATTTACTTCAGTAATATCCACAGAAGGCACAACTTTCACTAAATTCAACCAACAAACCTGGAAGTTGTTTTACTTTCCCCTTGGTTTGTTCAGTTGCTTTGGTAACTGAAGATTCAGATGATTTGTCCTTGAATGTAAAAGCAACATTTCCCATTTGGGGACTAATTGTGAGCTTCATACTCAGCCAGTATTCAGTGGGAATTTTGCTTGACTGAGTAGTTTCAAATGGGCCTCTTGGAGGAAGCAGAAATCATGGAGAAGCCCCTAACATTCTGCTTCTTGATGAACAAATATAGCTATTAGTAGTACAATCCATGATAGTATAAGAAAATGCTTTTTCACTGTGTGGGTCACAGAAACTACAGTTTTGATCCAAAGTCCATCAAAGTCAGCAGGACTCTTTCCATTTACTTTGAGTGATGCCAGATTTGGCCATTTTCCTGGTCAAACATATAGGTTGATATATTGTTAAATGTGAAATGTGCAAATAAAAAATATCATTAGTAGATTTTCGGATAAAAATGCCATAGAAACCAGAATTCTATTTTTTTCTGTTTTTCTTTTAACAAATAATTCCAACAAGCTCAACAAATTAGCATAGTAGGCCGTATCCTCACCTGGTTTATGTCAGCAAAGCTCCATTGTTTCCAAGAGAGCTGCACTTATTATCTTCAGCTGAGGATAAGGTGCATTTTATTTAAATTATCTAAGTGCAAATTAATGGATAAAAATAGTATCTAAATGACAATATGTTCTTCAAGCATAGCTGTTATAACCAAGTAACTCTCGACCTAGGAGCCAGGAAATATGAGTTGAAGTACAGCTTATCTTCTGTGCACACTTGCTAAAATAAAGTTTCAAAAGCTGTGAAAGATGAAGTGAATGGGAAAGAGATTAGGATCATTGTTCTGACAGATGAAAATGACCTTTGTATTTGACTCAGAGATGAAAACCAAGAATTCAGCAGTTATCTCAAATATAGGATTGTGAACTCAAGCCATAAATACAGAACAAAATTTCTTTGACCTTTAATCTTTGACTTCTGAGAATCAATAAATTACTGAAAAAGTTAAATAGGCGAATGTTAAGAAGCAAAGTATAGCTGTACAATAATAGGCAGCACTGCTGTTAATAACATCTCTTTTTCTTCTATAACAAAAATTTTGAATTTGGTACTGACAGGTTGTGAGCAATGTCCAGGGTTGTAAGTCTGGCATAGGCGAGTCATAATTATATCATGATGAAACTTGCCCAATTCATAGAATTGTCACAAAATCTGTAGCTAATATATTACATTGAATAACTTTCAAAAACAGTTTTTTTGTGTACACTTTCTTCCTTACTCAACCACTTTTCCATTTTCTGTTAAAAAACTCAGATCTCTTTTAAGAGCTGATGGAGTATAGTACTTTTGAATGTGTTTCATGCATCTCAGCTTCCCACTTTATAACGACAGAGTTAAATCACAAGTTTCACATTAATTCCAGTCTAACAATCGTTGAAAGATAAATCATTTCACTGTGAATAAGGAACAGAAGACAAGGATCAGTGAAGATTAAGCGAGTTTAGGAGCAAAGCATGTGGCATATAGCAGGTAAGTCAAAAGGAGAGAGAAACAAGTTAGTTGCATGGAAGAGAAGATGGAGAGAGAGCGAGAAGCAGGAAAGACTGTATCAGCAGAAATGAGAAAGTGAAAATGGGATGGGAAAGAGAAATAGAGAAAAACTGCCTGTCTTCAGACTTTTATGGAAATTTTGCAGGCCCTCAAACATACATTCAAATTCATATTTAGTAGCACTATGGTAATGGGTGTTGCAGTCACCCAGGGCTGGTAATAGGAAGGGGCAAATGGGGCAGTTGCCCCAGACCATATGTTCCATGGGACCCCACACATTGGAACAAAACTCACTAATTCATTTTTTAAACTAGGGGGCAGAATTGCAATTAAACATTTTGTATCTTTACTTCATTTTTTAAAATATAAATTTGTGCATTTATATGATTGAAGTACATGTTATTATTTTCTGGTATTTCTTTGTGACAGTGATAAATCACCAGGCTGCTTACTGTCCAGGCTGCTAACTGCCCAAGTTTTACCTCTGCCCTGGTTCCTGTAATTTGTAAGGCCAGCCCCACAGTCAGCAGCTCTCTATTGAATACAAGAGCTGTGGTACCCAGCCATTGCTTGTTCATATGTAACATAACAGAGCAAGTAAAATACCATGGGCAACCTCCTGCTTTGCTGTCCCCATCAACCTCAGTTTACATTTTTATATTTTCAGTGGCTCTGAGCAATGATAGAGGGCCTTATGTGTCTTATTTTCATAGATTCATAGATTAAGGGTCGGAAGGGACCTAGTAGATCTTCTAGCCCGACCCCCCGCCAGGGCGGGAGAACAACAAAAACCCCAAAAAGAGAAATGGGACTCAAACGAGTCCAGCTAGGTGGGCATCCAGCCTCTTCTTAAAGACCCCCAGGGTAGGGGCCAGCACCACTTCCCTTGGAAGTTGGTTCCAGCTCCTAGCCGCCCTAACGGTGAAGTAGTTTTTGCGGATGTTCAATCTATACCTCCTCTCCAACAGCTTGTGCCCATTTCTCCTTGTTATGCCAGCGGGCGCTAGGGGAAACAGCGTCTCCCCCAAACCCCTCTGGTCCCCCCTAGTGAGTCTATAGACAGTCACCAGGTCCCCCCTTAGCCTTCTCTTGTGGAGGCTGAATAGGTTCAGGTCCCGCAGTCTCTCACTGTAGAGTCTGCCCTGTTGTCCCTGGATCATGCGGGTGGCCCTCCTCTGGACCCTCTCCATATTGTCCACATCCCTCTTGAACTGGGGCGCACAGAACTGGACACAATACTCCAGCTGTGGCCTGACCAGTGTCGCATAGAGGGGGAGGATCACCTCTTTGGCTCTACTCGAGATGCACCTGTGGATGCACGACAAGGTCCGGTCAGCCCCGCCAACCATGACCTCGCATTTTGCCTGTAGGCCCTGGCTTAGGGGCCACTGCAATAAAGGAAAAGCAGCAAGGCTGCTCCAAGAAGATTTATTTTGAATTCCTGAGCCTCACTAGATCCATAGTCACTGGAAACAAAGTCTTTATTATTGTTGTATTATTTATGGGGGTATTTTTAAGATCACAAAGGATAGATAATTGCTCAGCTCCAACTGAAAATCAAATCAATGGGTGCTGGGCACCTAACTGCTGTCTGTGCCTTTCAATTGCATTATTTAAATAGTAGAGAGAAAATGAGTTGACAGAAAAGGTCAGCCAAAAGAAAATCTAAGACTTTTTTACTTTGCAGGTGCTGGATGATGAGGAGAGTGAAAAAAATGAACGGGCATGAGATGAATTGTAAACCCTATTCAAATGCTGGGTCTAAAAGGAACTTGAAGTAGGTTTGTGGTGGGGGAACAGATTTGTGGGTATGTATCAGTGGGTATGTATGAATAAAAAACCAACTAATTTGATAGGAGGGGCATTA
This sequence comes from Gavialis gangeticus, assembly GCF_001723915.1. Lineage (NCBI taxonomy): Eukaryota > Metazoa > Chordata > Crocodylia > Gavialidae > Gavialis > Gavialis gangeticus. The sequence goes on from NW_017729034.1 coordinate 95,807,689, forward strand.
ACAAAAGGTGTTACATGTAATGCCACATTTCATATGTTACAGCCAATTATTGCTTCCCATCTTGTAATGTGACTGGTAAAAAATTTGTGGAACTGCACTCCTATCTTCTGTGATGTAATCCAAGCAATTTAATCTGACTCATGGTACCATATTGGAGATGTCAGTATAGGTCTTGACATAAAACTCCTGTATACTCATAATTTTGACAAAATAAATGGAGGCTTAGCATGAGGATTTAAAAGGAAGAGAGAGATTGTGGTTGACCACGCAATGTTCAAATTGTCCATTTTTTTATGAACGAAATAGTTTAAACTAATCAAATTGAGAGAGACAGGTAGCAGTGTTAATCTGAAGTCAAGCAGAAGGCAGGGTAGTACAGCATCCGCTGAATTAAGGCATGGCTTATGAAAGCTTATGCCATACATCTCTGATTTAGTTAGTCTATAATGTGCAAATCCATCCTACTAATCACAATGACATTAGGAAGCAATCCAGGATTTTGATTTATTTTTAATAAAAGGAGTCTTTTTCATTACAACTTAAACAACTGCTCAACTGGATATAGCTAATAGGGACTAAACTCCTTCCCCAAGGCTCTTGTTCTCACAAGGGTAAAGAGGAGTGAGGAAAATCTTCTCTTAGAGAGTGACCAGGAGGTAAAGTTCTACCCTACGGTGCCCTATGACAATGGCTCACTGGTAAAGAGAAGGTTAGAGTGGCATCCTGGACTTTGTTGCATGGTAGTTCAAGCAGGTGTATTTTGCTTTTCTATTTATTTTGAATCTTAACATGTTTTTATTTAGTTTTGTTAAAATTTGTTGAAGTTAAACTCCTGATCATAAACCCATGGGAGATAACCTCTCTATGTGAAAGGTTTTTGTTGTCGTACTGTTTTGAGAAATTGTGCCAATTTTCAGTTCTCACAGGAGATTTCCCTTAATATGTATGATATAATGTGCTCTTTGGAACAGTTCTTCAGAAGCCCATACTGTTCCAGTTCCAGCCAGCTGGTTCATCAGTAGAGCATTTTAGTTGGAGAATGAACAATTTGTTACTTCAAATGCCTTTAGGTTATAGATTATCTGTGAGGTTTTGGCTGAATATCAATGGGTGGTTAATGGTAGGATGGACGTAGAAGATACTGTTGCCTAGGAGTACCCAAAGGCCACAACCAGAGGGAAGATAGTCTCACCCTCTCTATTCAGAAACAAAGAGCATGGAATATGAAAACTTTTAAAAGGAAAAGCTTAAGAGTTATAGTAACCACATATTACTGCTAATTGCCCGGACACTTAGTGAAATTTGATTTCATTGTAGGTGGAACTTAATTTGCTCTTGGCAAACAAGTTAGAATGCTTAATTCAACTTAACAAAAATACAGTTTTTTGAGAGAGGAAACAAGACTGACAGAAATTTGGCATATCAACAAAAAGAAAGAAGACAAAAAGAAAAGGATTAGTGAAAATGAAGATCAAGGGAGGATCAGACATATATTGGCTACAATCCAGGAAACATTTGTTACATTTTATAAGCAACTCTATTCTTCCCAAGCCTGTAGAAAGGAGAAACTAGCTGATCTTCACCTAAAGGGATATTGACCACCCTGTATGCTAGTGAACAGATGTCCCTCTAGCTATCAAAAAAAGTGTTGATAACAGTACCGTCACTGAAACTGAATAAACTGCCAACTCCAAATACATTAAAACCTAAATGGGAGATTCATAAAGAATTTTCATGTAGTGATTTTTTTATTTGTGTAGTGGATAATAATTTCCTCTACGTGGACAATAATGTACAGTGCATTATGCATGAACAAATTCTGTTTATACCAGCTCTTATGGACTATCCTTTCTGGGTAGGATATAGATACAGTTTATGGGCTAGATTGTCAGTGCTTTGCCTTGCTCTTAGGGACCGTTTTCACACATGTGATGTAAGTGAAACAGGTTACTTTTCTGATTTGGCAGAGTTTTATAGCTGAACTATTTTTCAGAAAGTTTTGCCTCATTTTCAACTGGGGTCAGTGACTATACAAAGTTAGGGCTACCATATTTCCAGTATCAAAGAAGAGGACACCTGTGATGGGGAGGGAGGAGAGGGGGGAGGGGTATATGATTGTGGGGGGGGCAGGGATATGCCCATGCCCTGCCTCTGCCCCTCACTCCTAAATCCCTGCCCCCCTCAGCCCTGCCAGCCCCCCCTCACTTCCAACCCACATCCTCCTGCCCCTCAACGCTGCCAGTGCCCCTCACTCCTGATCCACAGCTTCCTGCCCCCCAATCCTACCAGTGTCCCATACTCCCAAACCCTCAACGCTCTGCCCCCCCAGCCCTGCCAGCGCTCCACACTCCTGAACCGCAATGCTTTACCCCCCTCCAGCCCTGCTGCCCAAGCAGCTCCTGCGTTGAGTGTGCACGTGCACACGCACACACACACACACACAGTATCTCTCTACCTGACTGGGGCCCACACAAGGAGCACGTGATCCCCGACAGCCAATCACCTTGCCTACTGCTCCCAGCCCCAAGCAGCCAGCCCAGAAAAGCAAAAACCCAGACATTTGCTCTCATTGTAATAAGTCAACTGGACACAAGGACAGAAGTCCAAAGAAGAGGACATATCCAGAAAAACTCAGATGTATGGTAACCCTGCCAAAATACCAGGTAGTGGAGAACCTGTACCTGTGCACAAGAGGTGATATTTATTGTAATGCAGAGAACCCAATCACCTCTCCACTATTTACCAGATACATTTCCCACCCTTCTCCCCTCCCAGCCTCTCTCTCGCCCACTGACTCCTCAGTTTTACATCTTCACTGACTGGCTTTCTTGCATGCAGACCAGCCTCTGGCTTCTTTACTATTCATTCCATCCAGGAAGAGCACACACAAACTGCAGATCCTTCCTCAGCCTGATGAAGGGTATTTATACCCAAAGCTTGCAAAGAAGAATTTTTCCAACTTCTTGAGTTGGTCTAATAAAAGATATCAGATGTACCCAAAGAACCTTGAGAACCCAGAGTTTTAGCACTACTTAAAACATCATGTATGTGCTACATAATACCATGTGAACTTTCACCACTGGGATGAGTTTCATTCAAGGGAGATAAACTCTGTGCAATTTAGTAGAACTTGTTCCCCACCCTTTTTTAAAAATTTCCTTTATGAGAGCAGCCTAATTATCAAAACATCACATTAGGAGGAAAACCATTCATAGTGTAGAACTGCCAAATATACCCCAATGGACAATCCTACACTGCATATTTACAGAGTTTTAGTCAATAATTGTAAAAGGAAGGAGATGTACCTGCTCTGTGGATTCTTGGCTTATACATTTTTAGAGGAAAAAATATTATCTGTTTGGTCAAGCCAGTTCAATATAAAACGTCATCAGTGGGAAAAAACTACCCTTCCACCCAACCTTTTTGATACAAAAGAAAATTGTTTGTAGCTATTTTATTGTTTATTAAAATGGACATTAGGCCACAAAAAAGGCCTGTAAGATCAACAGAATTTTTTTTGCCTTAAATGGGCTTTGGATGATGTCTGGCATCTGGGCTGTCCAACTTCTAAGTTGGCTGGGGGCCACACACTCTGTGGACCGCACTGGTTGGGCCACACACCACGCAGATTGCACAAGCCCAACCTGCAGGCACCCCTCTTTGACGTAGTACATGTGCAATGCAGGCAGCCCACCCTCAGCTCCCCAATTACAGGCTCCCCCGTGCACCACATGTCATGGTGCACCAGGTGCCCCAGTCACGTGCCCTGACTTGACCCTCAGTTCCCTGGATGCAGCCTCCTGTGCTGCACCATGCTGCGTGGGCATCTCAGGCTGTGGGCTCCCCTGACACTGGGCTGTGCTGTGCCATATCACACCACTGCCTGGGTTGGGTGCAGAAAGTGAAAGTGAAAGGAGAGAGGAGGAGCCTGCAGACCATGGCTACTGCTGCTGCTGGAGTAATGGGGTGAATGGCAGCTGAGTGGCAATCTGGAGGGTTTTCAGCCCCTGCTGGAGGGTGGGACAGGTGTACTGGAGCCCCCCACCTCTCCCCCAATTCATTCATCCAACTCTCCAGCGCTGGCTGGGGAACCCCTAGAATGAACTCCCTCT
>NW_017729034.1:95816800-95822858 GCF_001723915.1 Gavialis gangeticus
TGTCCTGTGTGCTACAGAAATGTAGTGTTACTTTCACGGGGTAATCAGGGGGTGGGGGCGGGGAGTGACACACATTACTTGCAGTACAACCATAAAAACTTACATTCTCATGAAAATTTGTACTGCTTTAAAGCAGTACAGCTTCAAGTATGGACACAGTTATAAATCCAAAAGGTGCTTATATTAGCATATATCCTAACAGGTACATCAATAACCAGTATTGTTGTAATTATTTTTTTTGCCTATATAGCTGTGACTACTCTAGGGGTTATACTGATTTACCTATAAATCTTACTCCAAACAAAATAGTTAAAAAGCTACAAGAATTATGTGTAGCCTAAGCTTTGGTTAGGAGACTATACTGGGAAGTCACACACTATTATACTTAATTTTGAGAATAAACTTTAATTCTTTTTTGGATTAGATTTTATAAACTTCCCTTTTAAATCCGATTGTTCATATTCATTAGAAAATTGATATAATTTTAGAGGATCCTGCACGTAAATTTAATCCATTGTGACAAATTGTTTTAAATTGTTCAGTGCAGATGATTATATTATATCTCCTATTAAAAGAATAATGGTATGCACACAACCCCCCCCCCACACACACACAACATATGTATCGGGTTATAGGTGCTAGCCATGTTGGTCTAAGGACATAGGCAGACAAGGTTGTTTAAATCTGATATCTTTTATTATTGTTGGTCTAATAAAAGATATTGGATTGACCCAAATAATGAATGAACCCCAAACTCTTTTGAACTTTAACAAATCTAGGTGTACGTTTGTACTCCTGTAAACTTTCTGGTTTTGGTCAGGAAGGGAAGCAGTTCAGAATTAATATAAAAAGAATCTTTTGGTTGCATTGTTAATTTTGTCCATATAGTACAAGCTATCATGCTGGAAAGTATAGGTAAGCATAATATCATGGTTAAAACATAAAGAATGGAGAATGCAGAATGCAAAACACTCAGCCCATTTTTCAAATTTGTATCTGACCTCTGCTGGAATTGGAATAAGCTTCAAAAGTGTAGCTTACTACAGAAACATGGCTTAAACACAGTTCAGTCGGGTCTACATTCCAGAACTTATGTTTTTGACTCTGTTATTGGATTATTTTTTCTGTACTACATACAGGCTTTTTGGCTTACTTTAGATGACAGCCAACATCACTGGAAAATTCATGAATGAACCTGGGTACATAAGTTTTCCAGTCATTCTTCCAAACAAAGAAAGTTTGGAGCAGTTTCAGATGCTTATCTATATAAATTTTAAGTGGTTCACTCATTACTAATTTATAAGACCTACATATCATTTCAAAGTTTTACTGAGTGAGTTTTTCTTGAATCTAAAATATTCAAGAACAGAGATAGATGAGGAAGTATTTTTTTTAAAAAACTCTCTGAGAAAAAGCTGATTTTATATAGTTTACCTTGCTACTATAAAATAAACTCTATTTTTGTTGTGATAAGAGAAACTGGTTGAACAGTTAAAAATAATTTTTGAATAATCAATCAGTTCATATTTAACATTCAATATTATTCTTTGCAACAGCACAATCAGTCAGCTCTTGCTGAAACAATTAGTATGAGTTAATAGGTAGTCAGATTCTGATATTTCTCTTAATATATTTCTCTGCTCAGCCCAAATATCAGGGAGCAGAATTAAGGTTCTTTGAATCTTTAACTGTGCAAATGCAAACTGATCTTTCTTGTGTCTTTGGTTTCAAACTAGAAAAATGCTGAAATGATTACTTCAGTCTGCAGTAATTTGCAGGTTTTCAAAATATTTATTTATCTAGATTGATAAACCCCATTTTTTTCTGCTCGCTCACCAGCCTGCTTGTCTATCTCTTTCCCTGACTCTCTCCTCTCTTTTTTTTTGGCTGATCAATTTTTACTGGGTGGGGTATAAGACTGATTGAGCGTTTTTTATTCCTTAGAATGAAATTGGAAGAAAAGAAAAACATTGTTCCTTTTGTATAAACTATCAACAGTAATCTATATTTAGCCAAATAGTTGATTTAAAAAGCAGAGAGCAACTGAGTGAGCACTCTGGCTGACCCAGTAATGTAAAATGGCAATTATCATGATTTCTTTTTTGGCAGAATTGGGCTGGGAATCATGAGAGAATGTGTTTTTCTGCAGTATGTCCACTAGGCCATTGGTCAAACCAAGCAAGAAAAGGCAAAGACAGAACATATCTGGGCCTGGTGGCTTAGTATTGTACTGACATCTTTCATTGCTAAGACCTTATCTACATAGAAACATTTCTGAGGGTAAAATGAATGTATGAATTTAAATTAATAGAATTATAAAAGGCTAACCCCCAAGCCTATATACTCTTTTTTGATAAAAAGATTATCTTTTCTAGTTAACATCATGGAGTTCCAATACACGTGCTCTGACACGATCTGATTAGACTGCTTCGGAGCAGACTCAATTAATCGCCAGGGCTGCAAATACCCCAGCCCCACCCCCCTTACCAGTTCCCCACCTATCAGTCTCAAGGGTTTCCTCCTCACATTGTGCAGACCCCAGTTGGAGGGCTGGAGCAGGGCTCCATTCCCCTCTGCCTGCCCACCCTGCAACTGATGGGGGGGCAGGCCTGGGGAGTTTGCAGCCTGGTCAGCTGGGAAGCATGTGTGAGTGCCCCCTACTTTCTGGCCTTGGCCAACTGAGTGAATATGTATTGTGTTTGTTAATGGTCCAATCTATGCAGCTTAGAGAAAGCTGAATAGATTTAGTTGATTCTGCCTTGGGCTTTTTGACTGTCTGTACTAGCCTTAGAGAAGGCCCTTCCAAGGTCAATGTGTGGGGTACATTTACAGAAAAATATGATGAACCTCAATCTGTCTCAACTTACTATATCTGTTCTAGAGATGAAAAAGACTACAGAACTGGGGGGTCTCATTGAGGAAAGCCGCCTAAACATATTTTAACGATTCTTTGAAAATAAGCAAAGTCAATTTAACCAACAAAGATTATTAGCACATTAAAAAAACATTAGTAGTGAATCATCAGCCCCATTTACAATGAGTCATAAGCAGTCAGAGTTTTCATCTACCAAGAAGGTATTTTTTCTCAGGGAATGCCTTTTTTTTGTAGTTTTCAGTTACTCAGGCTATATCATTTCTTATTAGTGCTGAGATTTCCACAGCAGTTCATACTATAAGTATTTCTGGTACAGATTGTCAGAATTAACTGATCAGGCAATGCTGTGCTGAACTATGGTACAGTTTTCATAGGTTTTAAACCAGTCAAAACAAAGATAATTGAATTCACCTCAGTATTGGGTAACGTGTGTAGGCAAATGTCTGTGCCTACTCCTAAGAATCGCTTTCTTGTTGATTAGGCAGAAGGCAGGGCAGGGTAGCACCTTAAAGACCTCATATGCACTTCAGAGGTGCATGAGGTTTTGTAGGCAATGATATACTTTTTCGTTGCTTTCATTGTTGCTTAAGTTTATGCCTCTCAGAACCTGTTAGTCTGTAATGTGTCACTCTGCCCTACTTTCTGCGGGTCGTCAGACTAACACAACTAATCGCCTTCAGCTCAGCCCCCTTTTCTTGTTGATTGTTATAATATGTATTGCTTGGACCTTTTCGCTGAAGAGAAATGTCATCATTATCTATATTCACCATGCAACTTAGGTCTGACTCAGAGATCTTTGAAGCCAATTAGAAGAATAACATTGACTTCTCTGGCCTTTGGATCAAGTTTCTTATGCAGCACAGTCACTTTAAGAGGTCAGCAAGTAGAGCAATTGCCCAAGGCTCCACATCATGGAGGACCTTATGAGGTTAGATCATATCCACAGGCCAGTAATGGTAGTCATCCAGTGTGCAAGTGGACAGAAGGAGGGGTGTTGTAAGTGGGTTACCCAGTCTGTTAGTTTCTGTAGGCGGGTTTTGCTCCCTGAGGAGCTCTGCAGCCTGAGTAACACAGTCTTTAGGCAACAGACAAGCCAACAAATAAACAAAACAAAAACCCTTCTGCCCTGTCCTGGACACTTGAGAAAGAGCCCTTTCATGTAGTTCCCAGCACAACAGCCTGGTCTCCTTCTATGAAGCAGTTGCATTCACAGCTTGCTCCCTCCCTCCTTGCTTACACTTCTGGGAGCTTTACAAAATTCTTAGCAGGGCACTCCCAGCCAATCCAAATGCTCTGAATCTGGGCTCTCTCAACAGGGTTGACTTCTTTCTCTTAAAGGGAACAGACCTGTATGTTACAGGTTATATATCTGTATGTTACAGGGGTATAGGTTGTGGCCTTATTGGTCTAAGGACATAGGCAGACAAGGTTCTTTGTGAAAACCTGATACCTTTTATTAGACCAACTCAAATCTGTATGTTAAGGTCTATATATTAACATTCTGCCCAGGGCCCCACAAGCCTAACACAGACTTTGTGAAGCAGTAACCAGGTGGTCTGTACTTTGTTGTTGCAGTATTTAAAAGCCTTAATGCAGAGGAAAATGGCTATATTTTTTTAACCTTATCTTAATAGGCACCTGTGTGATGAGACCACTTGGGTTTCAACAATAGTAGTTCTTTGTAGGGGTTGCTGTGGTGAATTCCAGGTTGAGTTGTTCAGCCCTTATGATCATCAGGCTACAATCACCCTTTCCTACTTTCACAAGCACTTTGAAATATCCAGAGTTTTCTGTTATGATATTTTCAATCTCTGGTAGGGGTTTTAAAGTTAAAGATTTTTAAAGGTAGCCCTTCATTTGTATGCTTTGAACTTACTTTTATACCATGTATGTTATGCTTATGTATTTGGAATGTTTCATTATTTAAACTATGAATGTAGAAGGATACTTAACACATGTAATTTTTTACTGTTATTCCTTGTTATAGCAGTCACAGCTGTACACAGAGGCTATGCATAGCAAATTCACCATGCAGTTTCTCAGGATATTTTCCCTTTAGCTATAAAAGACTACTTTTTTCATATCGTAGCTTGTAAACCCTGATTTTGTCATTCCTGTACATTGCCTACTATTGCATTTTAATAGTGCATTGAATATGAAGTTTGCAGATCTGGAGGGGGAATGTTTGTTTTTGTTTTGCTAGTCCAGTACATTTGTAAATATGTAGGGCATGATTCTGCATGCACAATCTGCTTTAAAGTCAGCAAGAGTCTGAAGACAGGAGCTCAGGAACATGTCCATAATGCAGATTTTGCAATAAGAGTTTCCACACCATTTCTCCTAGCATCCCTGGAGGAAGGAATGCATTTTGCTTGGAACTCTAGAATCCTGTGGAATAAGCCCGTAAGGCATTGTTGCAGGCAGCATAGCTTAGAGTAGATCAGATCATGTACTAACATCAGTGGCCAAACTTGGTCCCAGCTGCATATAACAGTGCAAATATAACTTTAAACATCTCTTGCCCCTTCAACTCACTCATTGGGTCATTCATTCATTGCAAGGCTGGATCAGAGGAACTGGCTCCAAACTTTTTTAATTCTTCATCTTTCATATGCTTGTTTATTTCTATGGCACATATGAACTGATGTGGTCTAGAAATGTATTATCTCCTTTGTGTTATTTGACAGACTTTTGATCCACTGCTGACTCATGAAAAGAGAGTTGGCAGAGAAATTGAGATGGCCCATGTGTCTGGTCATGATAGCAATAAAAAAAAAATGTTTCATAGTTTAATAGTTAGTAGGGTCAGAAGGGACCTGAGCAGATCATCAAGTCCGACCCCCTGCCATGGCAGGAAAGAGTACTGGGGTCAAACGACCCCAGCAAGGTGTTTGTCTAGACTTGCCTTAAAGACCCCCAGGGTAGGAGCCAGCACCACTTTGCTTGGAAGTTGGTTCCAGATCCTAGCCACCCTGACCATGAAGTAGCTCCTCCTGATGTCTAATCTGAATTTACCCTCTGCCAGCTTGTGACCATTATTTCTACTCACTCCTGGTAGTGCTCGGGGAAACAGGGACTCCCCCAATGCCTGCTGGTCCCCTCTGACTAGTTTGTAACAGGCCACTAGATCTCCCCTCGGCCTTCTCTTGTGGAGGCTGAACAGGTTCAGGTCACTTAGCCTCT
>NW_017729034.1:95827858-95836210 GCF_001723915.1 Gavialis gangeticus
CTGACCCATGGCCTAGGCGTGCTTCCCCTGGGGTCTGAGGGGGCCCAGTGAGGGGGCTGATCTGATCCCTGATCAGGAAAATGGAGGCAAAGAAGTCATTAAATAGGTTAGCTTTGTTGGCTGGTGTGACTACCAAATTTCCTAGCTTGTCTTGCAGGGGCCCCACATTACCCGGTACCTTCTTTTTGCCCCCTATGCATTTAAAAAAGGACTTCTTGTTGTCCTTGATCCGGGAAGCTAGTCCCAGTTCCATCTCCACCTTGGCCTTCCTGACTGCCCCCCTGCATCCCCGAGCAACCGCAGTATAATCCTCCCTGGTGATGGCCCCTCCCTTCCATTGGGTGTACGCCTCCCTGTTGGCTAGAAGACATTCCTGGATGCTTTTCATGAGCCATGGGGGCTTTTGTGCCCTCCTGCTCCCTTTGATCCATGTTGGGATTATCTCCCTTTGGGCTTGGAGGATCATCTCCTTAAGGAGCCACCACTTTTCTTGGACACCTGGCTCCCCACCCCTCCAGGACCTTAGTGCTTCCCCGACTATTCTCTTTAGCTCATTGAAGTCCGCCCTCCTGAAATCTAGGGCTGCTGCCTTGCTGCAGGCCTTTGCCACCTTGTGCTGGATGGTGAATTCCAGCAGGCGATGATCGCTGTCACCCAGGCGGTTGAGCACCTGCAGCCCCCTCACCAGGTCATCACCTGTGGCCAGCACCAGGTCCAACAAGGCGTCTCCCCTGGTGGGGCTATGCATCTCCTGGGTTAGACTGAGTCTGTTTCAGCCTTTGTTTCAGAAGATACTTTTTCATTATCAGCCCATGTTTTGGAATATGTTTTTTAAAATTAATTGACTTCAAATTTTGGCTCAGTTTCAATTTAGAATGTATCCTCTTGCTACAGTATTTTGTTTCTTGGACTTACATTTAGAGCTCCAGTCTTGAGCTTTTCTGCCAGTATATTTGGAAAGGTGATACTAAGTCTGGAGTGTTTAAAACTATCCGTAAAATTTGCATGAAGATGATCCTATATCTGCATTTTCAAAGAAGTATTTGTGTGTTTACAACAGGTGTGTGAATAGATAAATATACATTTGTCCATTTTGCGCACATACGTTTATCTGTGGATGTAAATGCAGTGTAAGCATCTGTAATGCAGAAGCAATCCACATTGAAAATTCTTCTGTGCCACTTTACATTCATTGCATGCTGAGGGATTTTGATGGTGCACTATATAGGGTGATTTCCCAGTAGTTTGAATATCTTTTAATTCCATACAAAGAATAAAAAAGTTGTCATGCCAGATCTCCTCTCACTTACAGGTAAGCTCCCAAATATTCAACTATTCTGAGAATTCTCCAGAGTTCAGCTTCAGAATCTAAGCTTTCCTTTAAAAAAATTACTTCCTCTCATGATTATGAAGAATACCTACCAAATATGAGCCAAGAGCAATAAATACACTATTGTCTGCCTGATTCTGCAAACTACCTGAAAGAGCAGTATCAGAAATGTGAATTGGTTCATTCATTTTGAACTCAACTGAGGACAGGAGTTACATGTGCAATTTTTAGCACAGTGCTTTTGCTGGAAATTTAACTCTTTCTATCACCAGTAAAATATTTACCTGTTCTTTTCAGGAATGTTCTATTTTCCTTATTTGCTTTGGTTCTTTTTATAAGTTTTTTTCAGTACATTTGGTACTATTGTACCCCCTTGGCCTGGCTTTAGCCATTTGTCAGTATCTGGTAGGCAAGGTCTTTTAGCACCTGTTGGCTTTCTTGTTTCCCACACTTCATGAGATCTTATGATAACACCTGCAGCATAGCTAAAGGCTTCTGCTAAAACAACAACCGCAAAAGTAGTCTGTGGTTTTGAGAATAAGAACATCACGTTGGGGTGACATCCAGGACTGTTGTGACACCACTTTCTTCCATGTCTGAAGCAAGAAAGGTGAATCATGTTTGGCTCTGTACTACTGCCAAAGGTCTATCATAAGATTAAAATGTAATAAGCATCAAAGAGTTAATAAATGTAGATCTGAGTGATGCACAATGCTAACCTGATACAATCTGAAGCCCTATACATATTCTGAGATGGGCCCTTCCTCTGCTGTGGCTACAGCCTTAATCAGCCACACCATATCCCTGTTTCTGAGATAGCAATGGCAGGTCACCCCACAGAAGATCTATCTTCTGCAATTCCTTCTCTTCTGAATGATGAAATCTGTTTCTTTCCTGAATCACCTTTCCTTGTCTTCAGACAAGCTGGGTCCAGAAGGATGAACAATGTAGCTCCCGGTGTAGATTCTTCTCATTGAATCTTACATGCAATCCTCTGCTGGGATGGCGTCTGTGATGGGTCAGAGAGTGGGAAGGGGCAGAGGCATGCTTAAGAACTCCAGCTCCATGTGGCTGAATTCTTCATCTGCTTGGCTCAGCCAGTTGTTTTAAGATATCTAGTATTGTTTGAAAAATACACATTAACAAAAAATGAGAGATGTTGACAAATTTTAGTCAGAAACCAATTTCCAATACTTCCTGTTCAACATTTATTATCCTGACTAAAACTAACAAAACAAAAATGTAAAGAGTAGCAGAACTAACACTACATTCACTATATCAAGTTCCATGCTAAGGGGTCATCTAGCTAACTCCTGATCCCCCACAGCGAAGAGATACTTGACATTTAAAGACAGTTTCAGAACACAAAATGAAGCATGGGGTTGTGACTAGTGATAGGTCATCTTTCCCTAGAACAGAGAAGTTTCCAACTCTCATATTTTTCTATGAGTTTCACGATAGTTTGTGGTTTACTTAGGTTTTCCATGATCTCATGATTGTTGGCAGCAAACTGCTTTCCCCTCTTGCAAACAACTCATTGCTTTCAATTGGGCTGGCTAAAACCAATCTCTCATAAGTCAAGTTTGTTACCATTTCCTTACACAGTATCATACACTGATAGAAGAATAGGACTGGAAGGCACCTTGAGACGAAGGGTGATCAAATTTCCCTAGTTTCAGAAAGGGACACCCCACTCTTGCATGCTCAATTGTTTCTGAGCTCTGATCTCAGCAAAGTGTACTGAGCCAGGGGAGGTGGTAGGGGCAGGGCGTGGAGCACCAGAGCATGGGACATCCAAGGATGAAAGACAGTGGAGAGCATGGCAGGGGCAAGAGAACACTGGAGAGTAGGGAGAAAGGGGAGTTAAACAGTCCCATTTTTTTCTGGGGCAAACCTGTTTAAACATCAGTCCTGGGTGTCCTGCTGAAACTGGACAAAGTATTTGTTACATCAAACAGATAGGACACCTGCTCCAGGTATTTAAAACAGGATGGCAAAAATAGGACACATGGCCACACTACTGAGAGTCTTCTATTTCAGTTCCCACTTAATGTAGTATTATCTCCATCTAAATCATCCCAAACTTCCAGTGATGGAGAATCTAAAACCTCTTCAGGTAACCTATTCCAGTACTTAATCACCCTCATTGCTAAGAAGTTCTTTTTAATATCTGACTTAATTGTACTCATTAAAGTCACAGGAAAGAGTCTCATTGACTTCAATCAGGACTTCGATCAAACATGAAAAAGTGTTCTTTTTCTAGTTAAATGGATGTCTGTATTTACTTTTCTGTCCCTGTGGCTAAGGGCATGTGGGCTGAAAAACATGAAGTGGAAATAATATTGAAATCCCCTCTTCCCTTTGTTTCTCTGTGGGAAGGCCTCAAGGAACAGAAAAAACAAGCTTCCCCAGCCCAGACAAGTTTAACAAGATAATGTGAGCTGGGGGCTGAAGCCCAGTCTATGATCTTCTGTAGGCCATTTATTTGATGAGCATAGAGCCCTTATTGTTGGTGGTGTGCAAAATTAGCAAGAATTGTCACGGTAAAATTGCATAACCAGCCATTCAATATTCACTAGAACAAATTTCCACTAATGATTGGGAGCCTCTTTGAGAAATACCCTGTTGTGTGAATTGTCACACAAATGAACCAAACACAATTTAAAAAGGAAAGGGTAATACATCTTAAGATATACATTGTTAATTTATTTTCATGCCTGCAGTTTAGTTGTAAGTTTTTCTAATAAAATAGAAAATAGAATTGTGAGATAGTTGTATGATTAGGGCTGTGCTTTTAAGTAGCTGTATGGGGATCCCACTTATCTCTCTCACCCTGAATTCAGCACCTTGACCCCTCAGTCCTTCTTTGTTATTTCATCTGATACCCCTACCAGTAAGTCACAGCAAACTTTAAATTTTTCTACCTTGAATCACCTTACCACTTGAAAAGTTGTGTTCTTGCTTCACTTCCTGGCTTTCTGGTCTGTGTTTGGTTCACCAGACATTACGGAGTAGCTAGAAACAGATAATTTGGAGCAAGGGTTCACCACAGTCAGGACGGGTAAGGTCAGGGTCACTGGTAAGAAGAAGGAAATCACCAACTGCAGGAGAAAATTGTGGTAATTTATTAGGTATTCAAAAGCTGGGAAAGTACCTTGGTTGCTCATGGGCCTAATAATTGATCATACCAGAGGCTGGTTCCAGATGTGTAGTCATGTGTGGTTTGTGGTGCCACAAACCTCTTTGAAGCACCACAAACCATATGCCGGGCACATTAAAATGTGTCCCATGCTGCAAATTTGCAGTACAGAGACAAAATTTGCTACCAGGAAATCTTGGTAGCAAAATAACCCAACAACCCACTATGAAAAAAGCAGTATGGCGCATGCCACAGGAACATGTGCTAGCAGACACGAAGGCTTCATCCTCCTGGGAGACACTCTGGCAGCTGGCCAGAGTATCTCCCCTCTTCTACTTGTCCCCCTGCTCCTCCACTGGGAGCCAGGAGTAGTAGAGAGATGGTAATTTCCGCAGGGCATTTTGCCCTGTAGAAAACCCCATGTGCAGGGCCATGCACAGCAGCAAAAAGCCGTGGCAAATGCACACCCCTGCATGTGGGCATGTGCCCATAGGCTACATCCATATGAGCATGGACATTTGTTTTCCCAGGAACAAGAAGCAGTGGCATATCTTGTGCTGCTGCTATGTGTCTCCAGGGAATATCTGTGTCACGCACCCTCTGGCACAGGCAGATTACCCTGGGTCAGGTAGGGGAGGCTGAGGCCAGCAACTGTGCTGGCCCCAACAGCCTTACCTGGGACTTCAGGGTACTGCAGCTGCAGCACTCCAACCGCTCAGAGTCTGTCCAGCAGCTGGAGTGTGGCTTCAACCAGCTAGGCTCCAGTTTACGGGGGATGTGCACTGTCCCCCCATTCACTGCCCCACTTTTTTTTGGGACAGGTTTTTTGACCCCAGAATCTCCCGGCTGCATTAGTAGAAGTATTGCTGGCAGTTATTGAGGGAAGTTATTATTCCCCCCTATTGATTATTCCCTTCTATTTAGAGTAGAGTGTTCAGTTTTGGGCCCCCCACTGCAGAAAATATGTAGACAAATTGGAGAAAGTCCAGCAGAGGGCAACAAAAATGATTAGGGGGCTGGAGGACATGACTTATTAGGAAAAGCTGAGGGAACTGGGTGTATTTAGTCTGGAGAGGAGAGGACTAAGAGGGGATTTAATAGTAGCCTTCAACTACCTGAAGGGTGGTTCCAAAGAGGATGGAGCTAAACTGTTATCAGTGGTGGCAGATGACAGAACAAGGAGAAATGGTCTGAAGTTGCTGCAGGGGGAGTTTAGGTGACATATTAGGAAAAACTTTCTGGCTAGGAGTGTAGTAAAGCACTGGAACAGGCTACCTGGAGAGGTTGTGGAATCTCCATTCTTAGAGGTTTTTAAGACTTGGATAAACAAAACCTTGGCTGTGATGGTCCTGCTTTGAGAAGGGGATTGGACTAGGTGACCTCCTGAGTCCCTTCCAACCCTAATTTTCTATTATTCTAAAAATAAGTGTTATATGTGATGATGCACCTCACGATGGCTAGGGACAGAAGTTACACATAAACTGGTTTAAGTTATCAGAAACTGGTTTAAACCTGTAACAGAACAGAAGTTTAGTGAATATAAACTAGTTTCAAAATGGCTGAAACTGGTTTAAGATAAACCTGGCTGAATGTAGTATCAGACTTAACTGATTTGGGTCAAACCGGTTTATGAAACTTCTGTCCCAGACCCCTTCCTAGTTCAAATTAAATCAGAGTCCTCCAGCATACCAGCATGCTTTCCAGCCCTGGGCTGCACTGTGCTGTTTGCTTCAACCGAGAAGGGTTGGAGGGTGGAGGAGGGAGGCAGGGTCTGCCACTCCCAGGCAAATCCCAGCTGGGGTCTGGGGCCAGGGAGGGGAGTTAAACTTCCCTTCCCCTGAGTACAGAGCTGCCCTGCTTAAAACTTACTGCTGGCTGTGACTGTGGACTCCAAATCCCAGAGGCACCTGGAAGCAGGAAGAAGAAGTGTTGAGCAACCCTGCTGCTATCAGTCTGGACTGAAAATCCCAGAGACCTTGGGGGCAGCAGGAAGAGGAAGCAAGCACACAGGCCATCCTGGTTATGTGCCAGAGAGCTGTGCTCTAGTGCCCCCCCAGCTTCTGGCTTGAGCCACTGTAGGTATGTGGCTGTATTTCCTGAAACAAAAGTGAATATCTGGCCAGTTGTTTCTCAGCTTAATCTCTGCAGTTTAGATTAACCTGCAAAGACTGAATCAATTCAGCCTTGTGCCTTTTGACTGTCTATACTTAGCTCATCTGCACCGCTGCTTTCAAAATGCTAAATCTGCCCATGCCTTGCACACTGGAATTTTGGTCTGAGAGTGGGGCTCCAACATATTAGTGCAATATGTAACTAATATTAGTTACATATTGTAACTAGTAAATAATAATAAAGCATGCTTCCATTATGCTCCATTGTTCTGCTGAGCCACAGCTGTGTATTTTTCCTCAGAGACCCCCCCACTTCTGAAGTCACAATGGGAAAAGTAATAGTAGTAGGCAGCCATGGATGATATTTTAATAAGGAGCTTTAATGCGCAGTAGCTTATTTTTACTGCACATTAAAGTGTCATGTAAAAAAAGTGCTATTATGCTAATGTGCAGTAAAATAAGCTACTGCACATTAAGCGTCACTCAAAAACCATGTGTCTTCATTACCGCACATTAAAGCAGCCTACTGCGCATTTCTTTAGTACCTCACATTGTGTCACATTAGAAAAAGCGCCTTAGTGCACATGTAGAGACGCCTACTGTGTACATGTTGTGGAAATAACCAATTTAAAAATAGCCATGAGAAATGTAATTCAGGAACATCTTATAAAAGCAATCAGTTCTTCAAAGTATTTTATCTGGACCACTACTCCTACAACATTTTCTTTTTGCAGTTTGACTCAGGAGCATGAATGTAGAAAGGTCCCCTTTTCTGCCCTGGGGCTGTAATTACAAAGTTAGGCCAAATAGTACTTATTACCTGCCTGCTTCCTGTTATTTTTGGAACAATCTGAAACAGAGTAAAAGTGCTTATTCAAGGTGTGGGAATACAAAGGATTTCTTTTGCCTCTCCTGGTATAAGCATTGCATTGGTTCGGTATTCCAAATAAAAAGCAGCTAAAGGCCTGCTCCAAAGCCCATTGGACTTGATATTACAATAGTATCAATGGGCTTTGGATCAAACCTTCAAACAACAATCATAAATCCTATAAAAGTCTTTTCCTTGTAGGAGATGTTGCCTTATCATTCATAGCAAATACTCACTGCCATGTGACAGTGCTTACAAACAAAAACGTTCTTTCACTTTCTGTTCACAGAATTAAGTGTGTTAGGTGTGTGCTACGCTTAGACTATAAATAATCACATGTGCTTGTACCTTGAACAGATTGTCAGTTTAAGCATTCTTATATGTATAAAATGTGTTACACAGAAGCAACACTTCCATCCATTCACTAGCAAAAATGGTGTAACTTTTTCCTCAGTATTGCTGAAGTAAAAAGATCACATTTAAATAGGTTTAAAACATTTAACCCTATCTATCTTGTATATTTAGGTACTAGTACAAAATACTGGAAAAGAATTTTAATTTCAAATAAGAGATAGTTATATGTCTTGTGCAGCAAGGAGGACCGTAACAGACCCTGCCCATCCAAACTTTGTCCCTTCTAATGAAAGTGTACATGATCTTTTAGACCCAGGGTGACCATAATAATTTGAGGGAAATCTGGGAAAGGGTAAGGAAATCCATGATGTGCTGAGGAGGAGGAATTTTAAGCTGGGAGCAGAAGGAGCTAATAGAATTGGGAGAAGCATATGATTTCCATGAGTTGGGTGCAGGTAAGGTGAAAGTATATGATACTGGCAAAGAGAAGGCGTCTGGGGAATGAGCTTAACAAAATAAAGAAAAGAGGAAAAACTGAAAAAAGAGAGAA
>NW_017729034.1:95846397-95859080 GCF_001723915.1 Gavialis gangeticus
CGCAGGCCAGCAAGTTCCGGACCAGAGAGCAGCCCATTGGCTGGGCTTCCTGAAGAAAACTGAAACAAAAGTCCCAGATGGGTGTGAATCTACCTATATGTGCCCGGTTCCTGATTCAGGACCCACATATTCAGGCAGGTTCCCGCCAGTCCAGACCTTTTGCTTCAATTTTCTCTAATGGCTGGGATGCAGAGATAGCCTCTGAAATCCATGATTGTCCTGGCCAATCTGACATATGGTCACCCTATTTAGACCCCACCACATTACATTAGCATACTACCTCCTTGGTGTATACGTTCTCCTTACAAATCTTGTATACAAGGTTATTATATTGCCCTTTGTTTTAATTTTGTCTAGTTTCCCCCCCTACCGTATGCATTTCACAATAAAGACTAGACCAGGAGTTGGCAAAGTTTTGGGCGGAGTGCCAAAAACACGTGCAACCTCGACTTGTAAGATGTCGGTGTGCCAGGACAGACAGTAAGGAGATGTGATGGGCCCGAAACTTGTTGTGCCAAGCAAAATGCCTTCGGGAGCTATGCTCTGGTATGTGTGCCATGGGTTGCCTACCCCTGGACTAGACTTTCTGTGATGGGAAACTGATCTTTGATCTCCCATATGGTACTGTGAAGGACTGACCACACCTTGTAGGAGTAAATTTGCCACCTATGTGGAGGCAAATTATGGTACACTACTCAAAACGGGATTTGCACTACTATTACCACTATCACCACTGTGAGTGGCCTTGGTTTTCTTTTAGAGGCATCCCCTGACAAAAGGTTCATAGCACATTTTAAAACATAAAGATCTAGGCCAATTGTGATTCCAGCTGTTAGTCATGTAAGTGGTCTTAGATACCCAAGTGTGATTCTATTTTACCTTGCCTGAGTCCCAGAAAAGCTGTTAATGTGAAAGGTGGGTGGCTCCTCCATCTCTTTGCTGCTTTTCTTATGACTCAGTTTTAAGGGTGAGATGATGACTTGTTACAAAAGCAGATGCTTTAATGGATTTTAAGGGACTTGAAAAGAATGAAATAAAATCATACTTAGGTACCTAAATCCACTCAGATACCTAACAGTTGATAACTAGATTGTAACAGACATGTCATCATCACTTTAGTGGAGGTTTTATTTGCAACCTGGATTTCATCTCCCAGAGTAACTTGAAATTTAATTTGAATACTTATTTAAAAAAAAAAAGAGTCCCCATCATTTAACCAGTTCTGCTGGAGACTTAGGAAAGATGTATTCTGGAGATCTGGCTCTGTTAACTGTAATCTTTAGTCTGTTTCTCCTAATATATATATATATATATATATATATATATATTTTTTTTTAATCCATATTTGGTAAATAAATACTAATAAAGGTAAAATATTTTGGGTAGTCATACTAGTATAAAACAGGCCAGATTTTGGTTATCCCAACAAGTGCTTTGCATAACACCAATGGTTCAAGACATTTGTATTGCCAATTTGATCAGCTGATGAGGTAGGGTAGAAAAGAAGAAAAACTTGGCATGTCCCTTTTGGCCAGCTAATGAAGTAGGGAAGAGCATGTTTGTACACTTTGATGATACCCAGCAACTGGCATTGTGCCTTGGAAACACTGGCAGTCAGGTATAAATCGAGCACTGTTAAGTCTGCTCTAATTTAGAATCATAGAACATTAGGGTGGGAAGGGACCTCAGGAGGTCATCTAGTCCAACCCCCCCACTCAAAGCAGGACCATCCCCAACTAGATCATCCCAAACAAGGCTTTATCTAGCTGGGTTTTAAAAACCTCTGTAACCCAGGTAGTACCTGGTTATGTACTCCCCTCTCCAATTGAAAGGAAAGGTTAGCAGGGCTGTGAGGTGAAACTGCTGGCTGCAAGCAGTTTCCTTCCTTCCCTTACAGAGCCAAGCCAGGAAACTGTAAACTTAACTATGTCCAAATTTATTAATGTAATAAACCATAGGAAGAAATAGATATATAAATATTATATATATATAAATACACACACAAAAAACATGGAACTATATGTAATATATGTACCTCCCCCCACTCAGGATACAGGTAAGTAAACCAGAATGAAGCATAAAGATCATAGAGTCCATTAATAGATTGAACTCTATTTATTAAAATACTAACTCACAAACATAAAATGCCAATACACAAAATATGCGGCGCTCACTCACAAAATATAAGGTACATGAAGGTGCAAATTAGCTGTTTAAGGGACACCAAGGCCCAGGCTGACCTGGAGCAGTGGCTGTACCCTAGTGACAAGGTTGGGGGGAGGTTCCCAGTGCCCTTCTGGCCTTTCTTGCCCCAGTCAGAATATCAGGTGATAGAGAAAACCTCCAAACCCCGGAAGCCCCACCCTTCAGGGTTTTCCCCCAAGAGGTTAGTCTCCCAGAGAGGGAGGAAGATCCCTCCTCCCCTGTGGGAATCCCCTTCCGTGGTAACTCACAACTCTGAGGCCCTGGAGCAAGGCATCGCCTCCTCTGGCAGAGGGCCTGCAGCGGCTCTGAGCTCTCCCAGCTGTCTTCTCACTCACGGTCCTGTGCACCCTCTGTGCACTGCTGGCCCTGCCTTATGCTGTGGGTTGGAGACCTGTGCCACCTTGTGCAGCACCGGGGCCTCAGCCCACTCCCAGACCCTTCGTGCATTGACCTGTACACTGTATTCCTGGCTTTGTGCCAGGGGCTGTGGGGACCTGAACCACCTCAAGTGACTTACAGGCCACTCCCAGATGCTCCATGCACTGATGCTTTCACCATGTTCCTGGCCTCATGCCAGGAGTTGGAGACCTGAGCCACCTCAAGAGGCTCCTAGGATCTTGCTCCGCTCCCAGACCCTCTGTGCAGTGCTGTCTGCATGACTGCCTGGCCTCATGCCAGGGTTGGAGACCCGAGCTGCTTCATGCAGCTCCCAGGGTCTTGCTCCGTGCACTGAGCTGTGCACTAGCGCTGCACTCCTCAGCGGCGGGGCTGGGGGTGTGGCCGCTCATCACTCCTATCCGGCGAAAAGGTCTTTGGGCTCTTCAGGGCAACAGCTCTGCCCCTCTAGCCAGCTCTTGCCAGCGCTTCTTTGCCCGTCCTCTTTTTTGTCCCTCATCACAGCTGTCCATGTGCCAGGTATGCTGTTCTTTTATCCCCTCTGTAGGCTCTGCCACTGGGTTGCAGATGGACCAATCAGGAGGAGGGGAATGTAGTCCCCAACCAGGTCCAGACTCTTTGCCTCGCCCCGGGTAGGGGTGGAGCAAACCTCTCCCCAGCCATAATCTGATTGGTGGGAATGCCCCATCAATTGCTTGAAGCCCTTTTTGAGCCAGCAACCAGGCTGCTGTCAGCAAGCTCACCACATCTCCAGGGATGGAGATGCCAAACCTCTCTGTGTAACCTGTTTTAGTGCTTAACTACCTTTCTAGTGAAAAAGTTCTTCCTGCTAGCTAACCTAAACTTCCCTTGCTGCAACTTAAGACCACTGCTCCTTGTTCTAACTTCTTCTGAGGTCTTGTGTTGCCCACAACGGGAGAACAACGGGAACTCTGTCCCAGACCTAGGCTTTCTGGGGAGTCTTCATTGGCCAATTTTTCAATGAGCTACAAGTGGCTTTTAAATAAAGCTTAATATTTTTCATTTTATATTAAAACCACGTTGAGCTCTTCCTTAAAGTACAGAAATATAACTAAACCCAGCCACAACGCTAAGTTCAATAGCTGCAGAGAGACACATGGGGAACAGGGGCTGACTTAAGAACTTGTCCCAGTCCTCAAGATTTCTGTGAATGGCAAAGCAAGGGAAATCATGTGATTTCCATTTATACCAAGTTATTTATACGTAGCATGGACTTACATCTCTGTGGGATGAAAGTCAGGTAAAGTCAGGTAAATCTATATCTAGACACTTCCTTAAAAGAAGATCACTATTCCTTGATTTAAAACTACCTCTAGGTTCATTATTTAGGGGCTGATTCTCATCTAAATTTGTAACAGAAGTAATCCATCTAAGTGAATTATACAGGTATGTAAAGCTGCTGAGAGAGTAGATTCTGGCTTCTATGTATGAATCTGTTCTTGTTATTAGATCACAAATGAATATTCTTGATATACCATCTCCTTTTGCTTTGTTAATGGTTTCTGTAGTAACTAGGAGACTCCCTCATGCTAAGAACTATCCAAATCCAAAACAGAGGGATGGTCACTGCACCATGAGGATCGCTTTCTAAGACACAGCTTCTCTCTACTTCAAAGATAGTTCTGTTTAAAATTAAAACCAGTTTTTCTTTAAAAAATATAAGTCATTTGGATCATAGACAACCTTTTTCTTTTTATTTGATAAGTGATTGTTTTCCTTGATGTAAATCAAAGATAATATGTCAAGCCTGCTTTAAAATACTGGAAAGCTTCATTCCTTTCTTCTAAGATGAAGGAAATCATACACAAACACACAGTATTTTGCTAAGCCCTGGTGTTTCTGTAAACTGGCAGGCTTCTTTACCAGCTCACAAAAAAATCCAGAGCCACACCCAGGCCCTTCCCTTGGGGCACAGTTTATTAACTCCAACACAAAACATTACCAAGTAACACAAGACAAAACCCCCTGTCCCAATCCAACTGAATTCTCTCAGCATTTGATAGGAACCACCTCATTCGCCCACTCCCCTTCCTGGCTGTGTCTAATAATTAAACAGGGCTGCTGATCCTCTGGTGCACTGGCCCTTGAAGGGATAGACCACCCTCTAAGGATGCCTTGCTAGCTTCTTTCACTTTTGATTTACATTTGTATTTGTGTTTTCTTAGATAACATCCACTGAAATTTTTCTCAATGCCTGAAATCATAGATAAGATAGTTTGCCACACCCATTATTATCTTTGCCACCATAGCTAATAGAGTAAAAACACAACTCCTCTACAAGTGTAAGAGAATTTCTTTAACTCCTCTAGGGCCCAATATTTTTGCAATTACATTATACTAAAGTCTCCGAATTAAGACCTCCCCTTCCCCACCCCATCCAGCAAAGCATTTATGCATCTGCTTAACTGTTTTATGGTCAGCTGCTGCTAAAATTTAAAAGCTTAGAACTAAATTCCTACGTGGTCAGTTGTCATTGAAACTACTCCAATGATAAATTTACCATCTAGTTCAGCTCTTACATTGCCAGCTAAATTACATTTATCTCATTAATCCACTCTTGCTACAAAGGAGTCTATATTACCAAAAATGTTAGTAGAGACCACATATTGTCTCCTGGTTATCCTACTACTTTTCTGGTCATCAGCTGAAGTTTGATGGGTGATGTGTGACAGATGATATATTTATACACAAAACTTCAGACTTCAGTATTTATATCTGCCATTCAAAACCTGCTCAGACAACTGCTTGTAGAATGAAGGCAAGCTTAATTCCTTAATAATCAGAAAATACAGAGCAAAGAGGGACTTCATTGCTATTAGCAACTGAGGAACAATCATAACTGTATAATGGGATCAGAACTGTACAAGCTAAAGTTACATTTAAATATACTGTACATGTTACTTGCAGGATTCAAAACTGGTACTCACATGTGGTAAACCTTCTCAGAAGGTATCAGCATACAGTTCAGTTCAGTTCCACTTGAACTTTGTTGAAAAATTGTTATTTGGTAGGTTTGAAAGGGAAGGAATGGCTAAGTAAAGAGTTTATTTTCTATTCTGTACATATTTTGGATTGAACAGCTTGAATGCTTAATGACTTTCAGTTTACATCGGGATTTGTTAGTTGCGCCTCTTCATCTGAGAAGAAACATGAAGTATTCATCTGAGGAGAACAATGAGAAAGACCAGCACTGTTCATATAAAAATGTAATGCGAACTGTAGCTTAATCCCATCTCCAATCTACAAAAAATCAAATAGAGCCTAGATATTTTTAGATGGAGATTGTGCTAACCAGAGAGGGGTGAGCAGCCTGGGTAACTCCTTTGGGGCCCAAGTCACAAAAGATCCTAGTGGGCTAAGAGTGAAAGTCACCCAAGATAGGAGTGTGAAGGCCACTTATACTGGGTCCCACAAGTCTGATGCTTGCTCTGTTCCTGAGTGACACTGACATTTTTACAGTAGGTCTAGACAAAATTTTGGTAGGTGGAAGTAGTTAGGAAATATGGTAACATGTGAGTAAACACTGAACTCATTTAGTTGGTAGTTGAGTTAGAAATGTCTAACTCATTATTTTTCTAATACATGGTGTGAATATGAACATGGGAAAGATGAAGAAGATATTTTTAGTATATTAGTAAGCAGACATGATAGAGGAGACTTATTGTGGCCCTATAAAACTATAAAGACTTCATAGGTTTTTTTGTGTTAAGAAGCCTACAGAATTAATTCAAAAACTTTTAACTGGAACATTTTATAGTGATGTTTCTCCTTTATATTTTGTGGCTATGTTTTCCTATTATCAAGACATTGCATATTTTCAGCACCCGCCCGGTCCTGTGGTATTATATTTATTTTTTTAAAGGTCTGAGTGACAAGTACATTGATATAAGTGAATCATCATTTTGCAGGCATGAAACATTATCAGATTGGTTTTCAAGTAGATTTATACATTTGAGAAAGTGCATCTGCCATAGCAGATTAGTCTTGAGAAGATAAAACATTTGTTCTAGTAATGCGTGTTAGAATTTTACACTTTAGACATGTGAAGCAAATTAGATAGTACACCAGCATCTTGTTAAGTATATCCTGGTTATCAGATCCAGCAACCAAAGCTAAGCTGAAAGGATATTACTGTGTTAGATTACTGGAGGACAGCCAAGTTTCCATTCTCTGTTGATGCCACTACTTTGTGCTCCAAAACTGCAATTTGGGGGTAGGTGCTAAAGAGACTAGTTTTCCTGTGTTTCATAATGGTATGGCAATTTCTGCTATAGAAATCTTCAAGGGCTGTAATATAAGGGTGAAGGGAAAAGAGAAAGAGGCCCTTGCTATCTACATATAGAAATTGCTTCTGGAGGCAAGATTCTCCTGAAACAGCCACAAGGATTTATGGACCAACGTCCACTATCAGTTTAAATGAGGGCCTGTGCTTCTGGAGAACCTTAATGCTTCATGTCAAACCTAAGAATAAAATAATATACCATATTATTTACTCACATAGTCTGTCCAATATCAGCCCTCCAAAATTGGTCTAAAGTAGGGAAGCTGATTGTTTTTCACTGGAATAGAAGCAACGAGGAATAGAAGCATGAAGACACTGAGGTCTAATGGCAGCTAAGGTGACTGCTGCTTCTATCTGTCCCTAGCAAGCAGAAGGAGCAGAGTCCCGTATTAATCATTTAACAGCTACTAAGAAATCTGTAGTAGCTATTGGTTGAGAACTGTAGCTTGTGCCTGAACAGAAACTGAGCTGCTGCATGTAGCAAGCAGCTGCTTGGCTCATAGCCACTAGCCCCAGTGTTTCTGCTGCTGTGCCCACCGCAGCCACTGTTTGCCCCAACCATTACAGCTGCTGCCTCTACTGCTGCTGTAACTGCCTATGCTGCTGCCGGCCACACCACAGCCACTGCCTGCCCTCTGGATTTGGCCCGCAAGGAGCCATATAGTCTGGATCCATCCAGGGGAATGGGGTGAGTTTGACACCCTTGATACAAATGATTTTTTATGCCCCTAATAATTCTCATCATCCATCTCAGAATCTCTTTTCTCTCTACAATACCTCCTATGGGGTGACTAAAACCGAACACAGTGCTTCAGGTGATGGGATTGCATTGACTAAAGTAATGGCATTATAACATTTCCATATAAGTCTCTGTTCTAGTCATCTTGTATCCTACCATTTGGTTTGCTTTTTTTAAGTGCCTAAGCACATTGAACAGAGGGCTCCTTTGAGTAATTCACAATGTTGCACTAGTTTTTTCCTGAGCTGCAATAATCTACAGACACTCCAGAAGTGGCAGAATGATGGGTGGGCAATCTTAGAATATTATTTTGAATCATGACATTCTGGAGGCCTAGACTGACTGATTTTTCATGGATCACAAGAGGTTTTTAGATTAAACTTCCTAATTTGTCTTTATATGTTAAAACCATGACAGGGCTCTATTACTCTTGCTTAAAATACTGCACAGAAACAGAACTAAAAACATCTTTATCCTAGAAACAATAGCCACATAGAAGTATGTAGGTAACAAAAAGGAGACCCAATTTAGGAATTTATCACAGTTTTGAACATTTCTCTAGATAGCACTGGTTGTAGCTAATTCATAACTTTATAAGATGTGTAAACAGTCCAGGTTATTCCATACAGAGGCACATGTCTTGGCATTTGTCAACACTGAATTTACTTATCATGGTGCACATTCATCTGTCTTATTTAGGTCCCTCCAAAATTCCCCTGCATCCTTCTTGCTGTTGACAAATTTTGCTACTCTTGAGGCTCACCCTTTTTTCAGATCAGTTAATAAATACATTAGCAATACTGCTTATAATGTAGAAAATAGGAGTAGCGCACCATAGTCGTTTTATAATAAAAGGTCTGTAGTCAAGGTAATAAATCAATTGTCTTAACTCTTAACACATTTCTCATCTAGATAGTGGTTATTTAAATAATGGCATTTATTCAGTGGGCAGTTCTTTTGATAAGTTCAGATCGTTTTTCAATTAGATAACTATTTTGTGACATTGACACTATTTTTGCATGTGTAATTTTTACACTAAACCCTAAATGACACATTATAATGAAGCATGAAGAATTTCTTCAAATTCTGGCTTTTTTTTAGCTGTAGCTTTAAAAGAAACAGTGTTTCACTACAGTCTTTGGAAAGAACACAGTTGTAGGGAATTAGAAGCCTGAATAACCTGGGAATGAGCAGGGATATTTTTTCTAAACCTTACAGGTAGCAGGTACAGAATTTCATAATCTTTCCTTTATTTTAAGGTCTTGTTAGACATTTAAACACATTTAACTTCCTGAGTAACAATATTGTGAACCTCTCGGAGATTGAGAATTATACAAGGTGAATAGAAGCTCTTTGTGAACATTTCTGTGAGATCCCTAGAAGGCATTTTAGTTAGTCAAAACTAGTGAAAAAAGAAAACTGTACTTTAAAAATATTGACTCTATGCAGAGACTTTACCACCTAAGCTACATAAATTATTGTGAAACAACTGACTTTTTTAAAGCACTGAGAACTGAATAGCTTAAGGGACTGCTAATTGGCTACAGGCACCTTCAACTCTACATCACCAGTTTAGATGAACAAAATGATAGCAACCAAAAATCAATACTCTTACTCTATCAATTGTTTGATGCATTCTGAGAAATAAGTTGGTGATGGTGTCAATCAGTTTCCATTGGACATGACAAATGGCAGATTCTGGCAATCAAAGTGAAGGGACCAGTAACTGAAAGAACATAGAGGTTGAATGCAACCTGTTCATTGCATGTGAGAGGGGATATTTTTGTTAAAGGTTTTGGATCTGATATCTTGAGCAAGATAAGAGTGCAGAAAGTGAAATGGCAGGGCATATCATGAGAACTGATGAGAGAAGGCATGTGAGCTACATTTTGGAAGCTGACATGGAGGATATCAGACCTTAAGGTAGACCAAGAAGGCAACAATGAGAAGATCATATAAAAACTCCTCTGGAAGGGGTAGGTGAAGATGTGACAAAGTGGAAGGAGACAGCACAAGATAGAAAGGCTGTAGTTAAGTTAAGGTGGTTATAAGGCCTTGATGCCTGTGACACCAGAGAGAGCGAGGTACTAGAGGGAGGTTGATGCATTGTATTCCACATGATCTGGGGCTGAATGGTAGATGTTATTTTTCTTATTTGCTATAAAATGTGTCACAGCTGATCTGCTCCATTGGTGACATCTGTTTATACCCTAAGTCTGTTTAATAGGTGGAATAGGATTTGGCTCTCAGTGTTAAGATGATATATGGTTGTAGGATTCCATGGGTGGCAATGTGCATGACAAGGTGGTTTGGTAAGGTGTTAGACTGAAGATGTGGCTTCAGTGTGGTTTCTGAGGGACTGGTAACATGGGGTGCCTGTGCACAGGCATGGAGACTGCTCCAGTTACTTGAGTCTGCTGGAGCATGGTAATCACCATACTCCAGCAGCCTCCTGCATGTCATGTATGAGTGTCCCCATGCTTCAAAATGGCAGAAGGTGTGTTATATTTAAAGCTCATTGAACGGGGGCCACTGATACACAAGACACTGCTGTGGTTTAATAACAGTGGCTCTCAGAGCCGCTCTAATTAAAGTGCTGCCACCCCAACCCCCTGAGCACATGTAAAAGTGCCCATGAGGGGTGTAAAATAAGGTGACTTAACTAAGTTAACTTAACTAAGTCGACTTAAGTTAAGCCACATTGGCGTGTACACACATATAGCTCCTTGACATGGTGGCAGCCATCTAGTGAGCTAAGTTGACTTAACTAATGCAACTCAAGATAATACACTTTGGAGGTGTATTATCTTGTGCCACACTTAAGTTGTCTTGCTTTACATATGTGTGTATGATCTGACAGTTATGTCAACTTAAAAAAGTTAAGTCAGCTTACCTGTCAGAAAGTTAGTACGCGAGTTTTAGGACTGCACTGAAACATCTTGAGCCTTTCTGGGCATATGGCATGTGTCCAGAAGATGGCATAAGTAGAGTGTGTGGAGGGGGCAATGTGGTTTGTCTATGGGATTGGGATTGCCTGGTCAATTTATGGAGGAAGGCAGCAAAAACAGAATTAATACAGTGGGGTATAGTGTAATCGGGGAGGGTGTGGTTGGCTTTGGAGTGTTTGGAGCATTGGGGGGTTTGTGGATATATGTGTGTGTGTGTGTACAAGGAAGCAAGAACAACCAAGCTGGTTTAAGAGGTGTGGCAAGGTTGGTATATACGTGTGGGTGTTGTGGTGTGGTAGGTTTCAGAATGGATGGCGTGTAGGGAAATAGGGATAACATGATTTGTTATAGTCTGATTTACATTGTAGCATGACTTGACTGTGTGTGTATGTGTGTGTGTGTGTGTGTGTGTGTGTGTGTGTGTGTGTGTAAGATACACACTGTTGATTTTTATATGTGAAGAGGATGGCATGGCCAGTGTGTATCTCTGTGTGTGTGCATATCTGTGTAATGAGGATACAACATTTGCATGTGTGGGAGATGGTGTGGCTGAGGTGCATATATTATTATTGTTATTTGTATTACCCTAGTGTGTAGAAGCCCCAGCCATGGACCACTGAAACACTGTGCTACACTGTATACAGATACAGAACAAAAACACAGACCTTATCCCAGAGAGGATATGGGACACAGTATGGTAGTATATGCACACAGGTAGTTGGGTGTGTAGAATATAGCATAGCCAGTGTATTTATGTATGTAGGTATGTAGGGGCATGGTACAGCCAGGGTGTGAACATGTGAAACAAAACTTGGCTGGTGTAGATGCTTGTTTATGTGTGTAGCACAGGGTTGGGCAATTATTTCAGCTGCAGGGGTGCTTAATGACTTTTGACAAGCTGTTGAGGGCTGCAAGGGTGGCCCTGCCCTTGACAGGTGTCCTGACCTCTGATTGCCATCTTGGGATTGGAAGTCCCACCCTCTAACCCTTGACCTTTGCCTCCCTCCACCCCTTCCCCCCACCCCTCGCTCCAGGAAGTACTCCTTTTGGGAGTGGGGATTTGCCATCTTGGAACCAGAAAAAAAAACAAATCATGTACAGGCAGTCCTTGACTTACAACATTTCATGTTACAATGTTTCGCACTTACAACATTTCTAAATTTACACCGGTTCAACTTTTTTACTTCAGTTTTGACTTTACAATGCTTGATCTGATGTGACGCCATGTCAGTGAACAAGTTGCTATGTCGCCCATCTCCCTGGAGAACATCTGTCTAAACTTCCTTGGACACTTTCTTTAAGAAAGCAGATGAGACTCCAGGAAAACCTGCAGCCAAGACTCCTGAGAAGACTCCAGCCAAGAACACTTCAAAAAGCCCAACCAAGAGCCTTTCAAAAATCCAGCAAAGTCACCTCAAAGAAGTCATTCCAAATCAATACGAGGGCTATTTACAATATAAATACATTAATGTAGCTAAATTACTCATCTATAATTGATTGAGTGCAAAATTCTGGGTTGTTCTTGGTGAAAGCCAGGTATTGGGCCTTGGTTCAGGAACCAATCCCCCATTTATAACATTGTTTCCTATGGGAAAATTGGTTCTGAGTTACAGTATTTCAACTTAAGACCCTGTTTTCAGGAACCAATTGTGTCATAAGTCTGAGGACTGCTTGTACTAAAAATCAAACATCTAATATAATATATTTTAATTGTATTTCAAAAAATATTTTGTCCTGATTTATGTGTTTTTGCATAGTGTATATAGAAGTGATTGCATAATAGCTCAAAATAAAGTCTTACTCTTATATATTATGTGTGTGGGAGTGCGTTCTGTTCTGATAGCAAGGGCAGGTTTTATGAGATTTAATATGCAGTTTACATGCTGTTAAATTTGTGCATTTATTGCAGCCTTTCAAAAATATTTTTAAACTACTATCATATCCCCCACTCCCTTCTCCTTCAAACAAACAAATTCTATCAATCTTTCCTTATCCTGCTGGGTTTTTGGTTGTAGCCATGTTGGTTTAAGGATATAGGCAGGCAAGTTTCTTTGAGTAGATGTGATATCTTTTATTAGACCAACTGAGTAGT
>NW_017729034.1:95859516-95865316 GCF_001723915.1 Gavialis gangeticus
AGAGCCTTTCAAAAATCCAGCAAAGTCACCTCAAAGAAGTCATTCCAAATCAATACGAGGGCTATTTACAATATAAATACATTAATGTAGCTAAATTACTCATCTATAATTGATTGAGTGCAAAATTCTGGGTTGTTCTTGGTGAAAGCCAGGTATTGGGCCTTGGTTCAGGAACCAATCCCCCATTTATAACATTGTTTCCTATGGGAAAATTGGTTCTGAGTTACAGTATTTCAACTTAAGACCCTGTTTTCAGGAACCAATTGTGTCATAAGTCTGAGGACTGCTTGTACTAAAAATCAAACATCTAATATAATATATTTTAATTGTATTTCAAAAAATATTTTGTCCTGATTTATGTGTTTTTGCATAGTGTATATAGAAGTGATTGCATAATAGCTCAAAATAAAGTCTTACTCTTATATATTATGTGTGTGGGAGTGCGTTCTGTTCTGATAGCAAGGGCAGGTTTTATGAGATTTAATATGCAGTTTACATGCTGTTAAATTTGTGCATTTATTGCAGCCTTTCAAAAATATTTTTAAACTACTATCATATCCCCCACTCCCTTCTCCTTCAAACAAACAAATTCTATCAATCTTTCCTTATCCTGCTGGGTTTTTGGTTGTAGCCATGTTGGTTTAAGGATATAGGCAGGCAAGTTTCTTTGAGTAGATGTGATATCTTTTATTAGACCAACTGAGTAGTCGGAAAAAAGTTCTTAGCAAGCTTTCCCTGAAGAAGGGTGACTGTGCCTTAAAGCTTGCTAAGAACCTTTTTCCAACTACTCAGTTGGTCTAATAATGGATACCATACCTACTCAAAGAACCTTTCCTTATCCTGCTTGCACTTTAACTCACATTTCGCCTTGACAACTCAGAACTGCACACAATGCTCCAGCTGAGACCTAACTAGTGTGAGTAGCATTATCACTTGCTATAGTACATGATATTCCAGTTAATGCAGCAAAGATTGACTTTGCTTCTTTGCAGCTGCATCCCCTTGCTGACTGGTCTTGGGTCTGTGGGCTTTGTAATATTCATTTGAAACTGTTGCCAATCACTGGAATTTAGTTGTGTATTAAACCCTCTCCTGAAAGGAAACAATTTTGCAATGCCAGGAGGGCACTTAACACATGCTAAACTGCTTGACCACATGTGTGTCTGCCTGCGTTTTAGTTAGGAAGTGTTAAGTTGCATGTGTGACACCATGTAATTCACCAAACCCCACCATGTCCTTCTCAGCAGTATGACTGCTTAGCCCAGGGATAAGCAACATTTTTGGGCAGGATGCCAAAACACCCACAACTTCGACTTGTAAGATGTTGGTGTACCAGGGATGGATGGTGGGGGAATGACAAGGGGTCCGATCCTTGTTGTGGCAGTGCAGCCCTGGCTCCTTTCCCACTGTCCAACCTGAGGCACATGTGCCAAACAAAATACTTTCAAGTGCCACATTCTGGCACCTGGGCCAAGGGTTGCCTACCCCTGGCTTACCCTGTTTTGCCCTTGTCTGTTTGATTTTTCCTTCCTAAGCATAGCCTTTACATTTGTCTTTGTCAAATTTTCATTTCTTGCCCATTCTTGGCTGAGCAGATGCTGGGACTGGTATATGTTTATAGATTTGAGACTCCATTCATGCTTATAAATAGCTTGGTAGAGTTGAAAGACAATACAGGAACTGGTACATTGTAGGTATATCGGGAGCACCCTTTCCAGGTTCGCAGATGACACCAAGTTATGGGGAAAAGTTAACACACCGGAGGGCAGGGAGCAGATACAGGCCAATCTGGACAGGTTGGATCAATGGGCAGAACAAAATAGGATGCAATTCAACAAAGATAAATGCAAGGTACTCTACCTAGGGAGGAGGAATCCCCAGCACACCTATAGGTTGGGGGATGACCCCCTCAGCCGCTCAGTGGCTGAGAGGGATCTTGGAGTCATAGTTGACTCCAAGATGAATATGAGCCAGGAGTGTAAAGAAGCCATCAATAAAGCCAATCGCACCTTGTTGTGTATTAGCAGATGCATGACCAACGGTTCAAGGGAGGTGATGCTCCCCCTCTATGTGGCATTGGTCAGGCTGCAGTTGGGAGTACTGTGTCCAGTTTTGGGCACTGCACTTCAAGAGGGACACAGAGAATCTGGAGAAGGTTCAAAGGAGGGCCACTCACATGATTAGTGGCCTCTGTGAAAGACCCTGTGAGGGGAAGTTGAGGGATCTGGATCTCTTCAGCCTTCACAAGAGATGTTTGAGGGGAGACCTTGTAGCTGCCTATAAGTTTATCAGGGAAGGACAACAGGGAATTGGAAATGCACTATTTACCAGAGCACCCCTAGGAGTTACTAGAAATAATGGGTGCAAACTAGTGGAGAGTAGATTCAGGTTAGACATTAGGAAGAAATTTTTTACAGTAAGGGTGGCCAGAATCTGGAATGGGCTACCAAGAGAGATGGTACTATCACCTAACTTGGAGGTCTTCAAGAGGAGGCTAGATAGGCACCTGGCTGGGGTCATCTGACCTCGGTCCTCTTTCCTGCCAGGGGCAGGGGGTCAGACATGATGATCCTTTGTGGTCCCTTCCGACTCTACAATCTATGAATCTATGACATCATTGGTGTATATTGGTACAGTTAATCATGCAGCTTACACTGCGGTAAAGTGGTTAGAAAATTTCAATGCGAAAGAAGAGAAACACATCCCTGTGCATGGTAACCACAATGGTACAAAGATGTAAGATTATAAGGAATTCTAATCAGATGGCTGTTACTGTCTTTAGCATTATAATATGAGCACTGAAATAGCATTTTGTATATATGGTATTGCACATACACACACACAGAGTATATTGCATAGAATCATAGAAAAATAGGGTTGGAAGGGACCTCAGAAAGTCATTTAGCCTAACCCCCTGCTCAAGGCAGGACCATCCCAGCCAAGACTTTGTCTACCTAAGTCTTAAAAACATCCAAGTATGGACAGTCCACAACCTCTCTGGGTAACCTGTTCTGATGCTTTACTACTGTCCTAGTGAGAAAGGTTTTCCTAATATGGAACTTAAACCTCCCTTGCTGCAACTTGAGACCATTGTTCCTTGTTCTGTCATCTGCCACCACTGAGAACAGTCTAGCTCCATCCTCTTTTGAACCCCCCTTCAGGTACTTGAAGGCTGCTATTAAATCCCCTCTCAGTTTGTCTTCTCCAAATTAAATAAGCCCAGTTTCCTCAGCCTCTCCTCATAAGTCATGTCCTCCTGCCCCCTCACCATTTTGTTGCCCTCTGCTGGACCTTCTCCAATTTGTCCACATCTTTTCTGTAGTGAAGGCCCAAAACTGGACACAGTACTACAGATGTGGCCTCACCCATGATTAATAGAGGGGAAGAATCACTTCCCTCAATCTGTTGGCAACGGTCCTACTAATGCATCCCAGTATACTAATGGCAACAAGGGCACACTGTTGGCTTATATTCATCTTATCATTCACTATAACCCTCGGGTCCTTTTCTGCAGGGCCGCTGCTTAGCCAGTCATCCCCAGCCTGTACTGGGGTTGGATGGATTTTTTCCATTCCAAGTGCAGGACTTTGCATTTATCCTTATTGGACCTCATGAGATTTCTTTTGGCCCAATCCTCCAGTTTGTTGAGGTCCCTCTGAATCCTAGCCTTACCTTCCAGTGTATCTACTACTCCCCGCAGCTTGGTGTCATCTGCAAACTTGCTGACGGTGCACTCCAACCCATCTTCCAGGTCACTGATGAAGATATTGAACAAAACTGGCCTCAGGACTGACCCCTTGAGCACTTAAGACCAGCTGGCAACTAAACAGAGAGTCATTGATTCCAACTCTCTGAGCCCAGTGATCCAGCTAGTTTTCTATCCACCTTACAGTCCTTTCATCCAATCCATACTTACTCAGTTTGCTGGTGAGAATGTTGTGGAAGACCATAACAAAAGCCTTGCTAAAGTCAAGGTATATCATGTCCACTGCTCCTCCTGTATCCAAAGAGCCGGTCATCTCATCACAAAAGGCCGTCTGGTTGGTCAAGAGTGACTTGCCCTTGGTGAATCCATGCTGACTCGATTAATTGTACATGTATGCACACACACACATATATACACATACATAAATACACATAATGAATGCATATATGTATAATGTATATACATGTATAACGCATGCATATACACATGTAATGCATATACATGTATAAGACATACAAAAAACTAGAACATTTGGTTCTAAATTATACCTTTTATTAGACCAACTGGGAAAACACAAGAAAACTGTCCTTTTCTGCAAGCTTTCAGGAGCAAAGTCCCTTCATCAGGCTCTGGGAAAAGTATAGATGGTACAAGATGGTAAAAAGTCCCCATAGGTAGAAAATAAACTTCATTTCTGCACAGAGGGAGCTGAAGATGAAAGGCTGTCTCCCTCTTGGTCCATGAGAGTGTCTTTGTGAGCTGTGCTGAGTAGTTCTTTGATGTGTAGATCAGGTATAATTTCTTCCTTGGAGGTATGAGATGGCAGGCAGGGAGGTAAAAACTCTATCTTGTTGTTCTGCAATGAAGTTTAAAATCCAAAATCAGCTAAAATTCTGCATCTTCCAGGTTTCAGGGGCGTACTTGGTAGCTGTGTTGGTCTGAGAGAAGAAGACATACAAAAAATTAGAACTCTTGGTTCCAAAATGATACCTTTTATAATGATACTTTTATCAAAATGATACCTGTATATGCACAGATCATGTATAAAGCATATGAATATATGTATATACATATACAAGCAACCCCCACTTAGCGCTCTTAATTGGTTCCTGAAAACCCGAGTGTTAAGCAAAACGAGCGTTACATGAAACCAAAAGTATTTGACAACCCAAGATGGCGACCAGAATTGTTTTTAATGACCTGAGATGGCGACCATAAGCATTATAACAAAACCCGCTGAGTGCTAAGTGAAATCATGTATCAATTTAAAATGAGCGTTATAGCATAATACCGCTAAGTGAAACAGTGTTACATGGGTGTTGTCTGTATTATGTATAGCAATCAGGACTCCTGGTAGAGGTGATATTAAACCAAGCAGATTTTTGCAAAAAAATTTCTTTAATTGAAATTTTTTTGGCAAAAAATCTAGTTGGTTTAATAAAATATATCACCTCTACCATGAGTCCTAATTGCTTTTGCCATTCGACCAGTACAGCTACAACCTGGATATATTATGTATAGTGCATATACACAGACATATATCACGCACAATGTATATACATGTTGTATAATGTACATGCACAGATAACATAAAATGCATATGTAACGTATAATATACACTTATATATAATAAACATATACATAATAATAAACATATAATGCATATGGCATGTGCAGGTATCATGTATATGCATTATACTGCATGCACACACATTAAGCAATCAGGGCTCGTGGACAAAGGTGACACCTTTTATTAGACCAACAGGACTTTTGCAAAAAAATACAGCTACAACCTGGATACCTATACACGCATTATACATGTACATAGATGCAGATGGTATATAATGTATATACACGACAGCCATGATGCAGATACAGGTATAATCTATCATACATATACACACATAGTGTATAGACACAGTTAATGTACAACGCAAGTACATGTGCAAGGTGAAGACACGTACAGAGCCTCTACGCATCCACTCCGATCTAAGGGGGCTGCTATTGTCTGCTTCGGCGACGCGCGAGACCCCCACAAGCCAGCGCACACCACACAAGCGAGGCCTGATGCGGGTGAGGCGGGGCGGTTGGGTC
>NW_017729034.1:95865850-95866081 GCF_001723915.1 Gavialis gangeticus
AGAGGGGGGGAGGTGCTGCTGCTGCCAGCGCCGCCGCGTTTGAGAGCGCCGGGGGCGGCCGCCATCGGCATGTCGCGGCACAGGAACGTCCGAGGCTACAACTACGATGAAGGTAGCGCGGGCTGGGGCCGAGGGCCAACCGCCACCTCTGCCCCATCTGCCCCCCCCTTCCCTTCCCTTCCCTTCCCTGCTTCGCGGCGGGCGGGGGGGGGGGTCCCCCGGGGGGCCCGC
>NW_017729034.1:95866130-95880498 GCF_001723915.1 Gavialis gangeticus
ACCCCCCCCGTCAGCCTCGTTCTGGTTCGTTCAAGCTTCTCGGCGGCCCCGCCCCTCCCGTGACGTAATTAGGGTGGCGCAGAAGAACCTGGGTAGGGGCGGCCCCGGGTCGGGCACGTGGTGCTGCCTGGGCAAGGCTCCTGTCTCCTCTCAGTGCCATTGCCAGCCTTCCCCTGGCACCAGCTGGGTGTCTCCGGACCTCGTGACAGATGTTGCCTGCGCAGCAGGGTTGAGGGTCATGGCTGAAGCCCTTCTGGCAGTAGTGTGGCTTGCCCAAGGTGGAATTGGCAGGGCCTGCTCCCAAGGGCCTAGTTTTTCAGGCAGCCTTTGGTATCATGCCCAGTCTCAGATTCTGTCTACGTTTTCTGTCTTGCCCAGCAGCACCTCAAGTTAAAAAAAAAAAAAAAAAAAAAAAAAGTCAAGTGCCACAGCTTAGTCTTCTTTTGCCTGCAGAGAAGTAAAAATGGCAGAGACCTCAGAAAGACCCCGGCTGTGAATTTCTTCTTGAAATCTCAGCAGGCAAGGTTCTTTAAGTAGATGTGATATCTTTTATAGACCAACTGAGTAGATGGAAAAAAGTTCTTGGCAAGCTTTTGGGCGCAATTACCCATCTTCAGACATAGGGAGTCTGTGCTGTTCTGAGACTCCAAGGAAATCTCGGCATTTGTCTTGCACATCATTTCTTTGTGTATGATACACCTGCTTTTACAATAGGTTGCTGGGCCTGTTTTGCAGCTGTATGAAATTGTAGAGGACAAATTGAATGTGAGCCAACATTAGGAGGCTGCAGCCTATGGCCCGTGGACTGGATTGGCCTATGAAGATGTTAGATCCAGCCTGGGAAGCTCCAGGCTGTTCTGAGGTAGCACAGGAAATGGGCTGGCACACTGCAGTGCCAAGTTGTCTGTTCCCTCTACAACACCTGCCTCCTTGGCCGAGTTGCCGCTCTCTCACTATCACTCGGTACAAGAAATAGGTCTTACTGCAGAAGGCCAGGGTATCTGTAGAGAGAATAAGGGCAAGTGAGTTAGGGGTGGAGATATGCAATCTGTGGCAGGGCACTAGATCTCAAATTCAGGCCCACAGGGGCAAAAGATTGCCAATTCCTATTCTGCCACAACTTCTGGCTCCTCTGAAGGGGTTCTGCAAACGGTCATTCCCCATTTTATATTTGTGCTGTTGATTATTCCTTACCTAAATCTAGTATTCTGTACTGTCCACTGGGATGTCTGGTCTTTTTTCCACCGTGGTTATATAGGTACTTAAAATTATTCTTTCCAAGGTACATTTGTCAGGATCTGGATTTTAGTTACCACTGTGTTACCCATCATTTAGACTTGCTGGGTATCTCATTTTCTTTTGTGATCTCTCCTAGTCTTGGCTGAGCAAAACATTTTGCTTTCTTGTGCAAAGTTTTTCACATTGCTGCTCAGCCCATTCTTTTAATAGGAAGTATATTTTAAATATACCAGCCCTAGTATGGAAGATTGGAGCACTGCACTATTAATCTTTGACTATATTACATGCAATCATTTGTTCTTTTCATATTAACTTTTTCTAATCCATGACAATATTTCACTCCGACTGCTACTTAGTTGCTTTATGTAAAGAGTCTGCCATATTTTGGATTTTAATCACTTAGCCACTTTTTGACACACTGAGAAAATTCCGACTCATTCTGACAGGCATGATTATCTTTTACAAAAGCAGTGATGCTGTATCAAGTCATAGTATGAAGGTAGATCATTGAGACCTTCACTTCCCAGAACGCTGCTAATCCTTTTTTAACGTTTGGCTACTGTATTTGCAACTTTCTGCTCATTTGGTATATAAGCTGATTTTAAACAATGTGCATAATAACTTTTAATATTTGCTAAATATTAGTAAATACATAAATTTGTTTGATATTTAACTTTATTATATTTGATGCTGTCTCCCATGACTTTCTCATTAACAAACTAAGTCAGGGTGTCAAAGATATGGGCTGTGGGCTGGATCTAACCTGTGGAGCTGTACCATGTCACCTTCCAGTCTCAGACTGGACTTGCACACTGTGTGTAGCATGCTTTGGACTAGCCTTGCATACTGGACAGGAGGCCAATTGAGTTTGAAACCAGTATGCTAAGTAAATATAGACAGGTGAAAGCACTGTAAGGTGGACGTATAACTGGATGAAACATTGTGCCCCATGAGGATTCATTAGTGGATTGGTGTCTAATTGGTAAGATGTATTGAGTAGTGGTCTGTTTTCACTCTGGGATTGTTGAATATCTATCTTCCTTAATTTGGAGGATGGAACTAAGTGTACACTTAGCAGATTTGTGAAGGACATCAAGTTGGGTGGAGTTGCTGACCCTCTGGGGAATAAGACTAGGATTCAGAATGACCTTGACAAAATAGAGAAATCCAGATCCAAAATCAATCAGATGAAAAGGTCAAGTACAAAGTCCAGCACTTTGATTGAAACAATTGCACGCACAAATACAGACTAAGGTATAACTGGCTAGGCTGCAGTACTGCAGAAAAGGACCTGGGTGTTACAGTAGACCATAAGCTGGATGTGAGCCAACTGTGTGCTCTTGTTGCAAAAAAAGAAAAATAATGAAATGATGCATTAACAGAAGTGTTACTGCAAATCATGGGACACGATCTGTCTACTCTAATCATTACTGATGAGGCCTCATCTTGAATATGTTGTCCGGTTTTGGTCCCCACACTTGAAAAAAGATGTGGACAGTCTGGAAATAGTTCATCAGAGTGTGACAAAAATGATTAGAGGCCTGGAAAATGTGACTTGGTGATGGAAAGAACTAGAATGATGTATTCTGAAAAAGAAGGCTAAACAGAGATTTGATAACTTCAAGGACCTGAAGGGTGGTTGTAACAGGGATAGAGAGAGACTGTCCTCTGTGGCCATAGGTGATGGCACTAGGAGCAATGGTGGCAAGTTGTATCGGGTAAAATTTAGGGTAGATATTAGGAAGAACTTTCTCATTGGGGGGGTGGTTAAATATTGGACCCCAGGCTACCTAGAGATGTGGAATATCCAGCCTTGGAAATTTTCAGGAGTAGGTTTTCAGGACAACCATTTGATTTGGATGGTTTTAGTCAGGGATGGGATTGGGTGAAATGAACTTCTGAGGTCCCTTCCAACTCTGCATTTTTATCATAGAATCAATGAGTCGGAAGGGACCTAGACAGATCATCGAGTCTGACCCCCTGCCATGGGCAGGAAGGAGCACTGGGGGTGGGAGGGGTCATAAGATCCCAGCCAGGTGCCTGTCCAGTCTTCTCTTGAAGATTTCCAGGGAAGGTGAGAGCACCACCTCTCTGGGAAGCCTACTCCAGGCTCTGGCCACCCTTACAGTGAAGTAGTTCTTCCTAATATCCAACATAAACCTATCCTCCCTCAGCTTGTGGCCATTGTTCCTGGTGACTCCACGGGGGGCCCTGGTGAACAGACTTTCCCCGAGTCCCTGTTGGTGGCCCCTGATAAGGTTGTAGGCAGCCAGAAGAAACCCCTCCTCAGTCTCCTTTTGCAGAGACTGAAGAGATTCAGGTCCCTCAGCCTCTTCTTATAGAGCTGGGCACGGAGGCCCCCAACCATACGAGTGGCCCTCCTCTGGACCCTCTCCAGGTTCTCCATGTAGGGGTCCAATGTTACCCCAAGACTTCTTCTTGCTACCTATGTACTTGAAGAAGAACTTTTTGTTATCCAGCTAATCTAAGCTCCAGTGCTACTTTAGCCTCCCTTACCAAATCCCTACAAGCTCGGGTCAGGGAGGTGTACTCCTCTTTTGTCCCTGCCCCCTGCTTCCACTGCCAGTACGCTTTTTTCTTTGCCCTCAGGCCAGTCTGGATATCCATGCTCAGCCATGAAGGTTTCTTAGACCCTTTTCTCATCTTCCTGCACAGTGGAATTGCGTCCTGTTGCACCCCAAGGATAGCCTCCTTGAGGAAGGACCACCTTTCCTGGACCCCCACACTAGTTACACCCTGGGCTCCGAGTGCCTCCCTGACTACTGCTCTGAGCACACTGAAGTTGGCTTTCCTAAAGTCAAGCATTTGCGCTGTGCTAGTTACCCTCCCCACCTTCCTCTGAATAGCAAACTGGATCATTTCATGATCACTGTCCCCTAGTCTCCCTTGTACTAGCACATCCCCCAGCAGGTCATCCCCAGAGGCTAACACCAGATCCAGTATGGCATTTCCCCTAGTGGGGTCGACTGCCTCCTGCACGAGGTGTAGGTCCTGTACGCATGTCAGGAACCATTGTGAGTGGCTAGGCTTGGCCGACTGCTCCTCCCAGTTGATGTCAGGGTAATTCTTATCCCCCGTGACCACAACATCCTTTGCACGCACGGCCTTCCCAAGCTGCCTGGAGAATCCCAGATCCAGCTCTTCCTCCTGATGTGGTGGCCTGTAGTAAACCCCTACCACCAGATCTCCCCCCGCCCTCCCTGAAGTTTGACCCACAGGGTCTCAGTTAAGCCTTCCTCTGGTCCCATTTGGAAGGTAGAACTGGTATACTGTTCCCTAACATAGAGCGCACCCCCCCCACCTTTTTTCCCCTTCCTATTTCTAAACAACCTATAGCCCTCTATGTCTAATGCCCAGTCAAATATTTCATCCCACCACGTCTCCACTAAGCCAACTAGGTGGATTTTACTACTTGCAAGCAGGTGAGCAAGCTCCTCCTGCTTGTTCCCCATGCTTCTTGCATTAGTGAAGAGACACCTTAATCCCCCTGTGGGAGCCCTGGGCACTTCCCCTACCTGAGAGACAACTGGTCCCTTGGTATATACCTGAGCTCTTACCTGGGCAGGTCCTACACCTGGTTGAGTTTTTTCTTGCTCCAGTGGGTCCCCATCCCCCGATGAGCTTAGTTTAAAGCCCACCGGAGGAGGTCAACTAGCCTGTAAGAAAACAAACTCTTACCTTTGGGGGAGAGATGGAGGCCATCATGCCCCAGGTTGCCCTCTGATCTGAAGTGTGGGTTGTGCTCCAGGAAGCCAAATCTGGCATGACGACACCAACTCCAGAGGTGCCGGTTCACCTCACGGATGCAGGCGCTCTGCCACTGACGGCGTCCACTAACCGGGAGGAGGGACAAAAAGACCACCTGGGCCCCCGATTCTCTAAACTTGGTCCTCAGAGCCCTGTAGTCATCCATGATCCGGTCGGGACTGCTCCGGGCTGCATCATTGGTTCCCACATGGATGAGGACCATAGGATAGTAGTCGGAAGGCCGGATGAGGTCAGTGATCTTCCCTGTGATGTCCCCAATCTTGGCTCCTGGGAGACAGTAC
This sequence comes from Gavialis gangeticus, assembly GCF_001723915.1. Lineage (NCBI taxonomy): Eukaryota > Metazoa > Chordata > Crocodylia > Gavialidae > Gavialis > Gavialis gangeticus. Next base: position 95,871,440 of record NW_017729034.1, read on the forward strand.
ACTTCTCTCACATTGGGGTCTGCGCAGTGGATGGGTCCTTCCGTTCCTCTGAGGAGGGAGTCCCCTATGACAATGACCCGATGTCTCTTCCTCTGGGTGACTGGATGATGATCAGTTGGTATGGATGATGGCTTGCTGGATGAGGGCGTGGCTTCCTCCCTTCCTTCTTCCTCACGCCTAGTCTCCTCCAGCGCTGCCAGGGCTGCATACCTGTTCCCCATTTGTATTGGGGTGACAGTTGATGCAGCTACACACTGCCTGTGACGCCGCCTGGCCCTGGAGGTGACTGTCCTCCATTTGCCTCCTGCAGACTCCTGGGTGGTGACAGCCTGAGGGGACAGGCCCTGCAGAGAGACAGAGTACCCGTCAATCTCGTCCTCCATGGCCCTGATCCCCCACAGCCTGCTCACTTCCGCCTGGAGCTCTCTCACCTGCCCCTCCAGCGCCGCAATCCTGGCACAGGTGGGACAGGTGAGAGGAGCCCCCGCCTCCGTGTCCTCCCCTCCCCCCAGCCCAAGGGACCAAGCCAGGCAGCCCCCACAGGCAGGTAGCCCCACCTGCGTGGAAACCTTACCGGTCCCCGGTCCAGGAGGCAGCTGTGGGGCAGGAGCCCTGGCTGCACGCCGCGTGACAACTCCCATGCTCTCACCCCCACGCGCTTACCTGGAGACGACTGCTGCCACTGTTGGCTCTTCCACTGCCTGTGGCCTCCCGGTGCGAACTCCGGCGCGCCCCTAAATAGTGCGCCTGTTTGCGCTCCCTTTTCGCGTGGCTCCCACCCGGTGCAGCTAAATAGGGTCAGGCAGGGAAAGAGTCCCCTGCTCGATCGCCAACACCTGGCCCCGCTTGCTCCCTTCCCCTGGCTTACCTTGTCGTTGCCCCAGCTGTCCCTTAACTGCCAATCGCTGCTGCTGCTGTCTCAAGGGTTGGGGGATACCAGGGGCACTGTGTGCTCCCTCTGGTGTCCTCAGCCAACTGCTGGTCTGGCAGGCCAATTTAACCCGAGTTCAAATTTCCCAGGCGAGTCAGCAGGGCCCATCAGACAATCAGCTGACCCCGTCAGTCAGCTGTGTCTGCCTGCAGCCCTGCCCCCTGCGGGATCCCCGCTTGTCAGCTGGAACTTATCCCACCAGGGGATCCCTGGTAAGTCGACTCCTGGGCCTCTAAGCTCCTAGCCCTCTCCCTCCCCGGTGCAAACTCTGGCGCGCCCCTAAAGAGCACACCTGTTTGCGCTCCCTGTTCGCGCGGCTCCCACCCGGTGCAGCTAAATAGGGTCAGGCCCGATTGCCAACACCTGGCCCCGCTCGCTCCCTTCCCGTGGCTGACCTTCTTGTTGCCGCAGCTGTCTCTTAGCTGCCAATTGCTGCTGCTGCTGTCTCAAGGGTTGGGGGATACCGGGGGCATGGTGTGCTCCCTCCGGCATCCTCAGCTTCAGTTACTCAGTATGCTTGGCCTCTGACAGCAGCTTCAGAAAGAACTGATCACGTTCATAACTGCCTGTAGCACAGTAGCTGATATGACTAGAAGGATTAGCTAACTGTCCATCCTGCACATGTAAACTTTTCTGAACACCATCCCATCCCACTGTTGTGTGTGGTTTGGACTGTAGTTCCATAGGGATTTATAGATGAAATGCAGAGAGAGAAATCCTATATCAAGAGTGAAGAAAAATCCTATATTAAGAGTGAAGAAAGAATACTCTGCATCATGAAGCTAGGAGAGGACAGTCACAGAAGCCAACAGAGGACATATCTGAAATACTTTTTAGCTCCCAGGATACTAAGGTATAAAAGAGCCATTAAAGAAAGTTCTTGAATTCTTCCTTGTTGCCCAATAGATGGCTGGTTGAATGTCACCAGTATGTAAATCATTATTCTGACCTGCAGCCAGCACCTCTTAGTATTTGTATTTCTGCAATATTGCAATTGAATACTTAGACTAGAGAAAGGGTGTTCAAGTATTTTAAATATATATAGGTTAAATTTGAGTGGACTAATTCTTGCTTTTTTGCTGCTTAGATTTTGAAGATGAAGACCTTTATGGCCAATCAGTAGAAGATGATTATTGTATTTCTCCATCAACAGGTTAGTCCAGAAGTTTATCTATAAAATCCTCACTTGGAGTAAATTGCATAAATATGCACGGCAGGGAATATAAACGAGGCTTTTTTATGGGACAAAAATAAGAATTAACTAAGACAAGGTTGGCTGTGCAGCGTGACAAGGGACTGGGGTAGCAATTGCAATACAATAAAAGATTTATTTCTAGAACAAAGCAACATTAAAAGATACTTGCATAGCTAGTTGTGCAGATTTGCCACTTTGTGCAATTTGCAATAGGCACTTCACTCCCCTCTAACTTTAGTGGGAGTTGGGTATATAGGTGCCTCCACTAAATACTTATCTTTTACCACCTACTCTCTGTCCCACAGCCAATGTTTTTATTTTTGTTTCAGATAGTAAGTAGTCACACAGGCATTCTTACATTATTTATGTTCACCTTCCCTTATTTTTAAATTAAATTAACTCATTTTCATTTTTAAATGAACTGTTGGTGGATTTGTGTCCTTCTAGACAAATTAAAAAAACAAAACACGAACTGTATTTAGTTTTTCAACACGTCACAAATCTGCCCTGGGATGTATGTCCCTACAAAATAGGGACCCTGCTAGGATTTTAATTTAAAAAATATTTAAACCTGCATGCAGAGCTTTTTTTTTTTTAAGTTGTTTTGTTTAAATGTAAATAGCTGCAGCAACTAAGGCTTTGGACAAATATACATTTTATCTGCTTTAAAAATGGGGAGCTGCTGCTGCATCAGCTGTTCGGTTCTTTTATGCCGAGTGCTCCGGTATCTATGAAAGTGAGCTAAGTTGCTCTTTGACCCTGAATGGAGAAGTTTTGCTACTCTTGTATAAATGCAGAATCATGCAGATGGAGCAGGATATTGATATCCTTTGATGGCTATACAATTGTTATATCTGTTCTTTACATTCAGTGATTTTAGAGTGTATGCTAGATCATGCATACAGGCAGTCCTCGCACTTATGGTGGGTTATGTTCCTGGAAAAGGCACTGTAAGTCAAAATGATGTAAGTTGAATCTGATTTTCCCATAGAAACAATGTTATAATAGGGGGTTATGTTCCTGACCAAGGGCCTGATGCCCAACTTTTTATAGAAATGACCATAAGCACCATATTTAAATCAACTATTTAATCAACTATAAATGATATACACTGTACAGTACACAGCTTTCCAAAGTGTACTGTATATAAATCGATTAAACAGGGCAATACAGTAACTAATCACAAAATTTTATTTAATCAGAATGTGAAGGAACACCTTCATCAGGGTCATGGAATTCAGAAGGGCTTCTTTGGGGAGATTTTGGGGAGACTTAGGGCCACTTGATGGCTTTTTGGGAAACTGATCCAGGGATGTTTGTTTTGCTGCCCTCTTTTTCTCATGGTAAATTTCCCTGTAGTGCTGTAAGTAATAACATGGGTGTAAATGGCGGAGTGCCGCAAGTGCAAATCGCCATAACTCCCAGCGCCTAAGTCGAGGACTGCCTGTACTTGGAAAACTATTTTTTTATGTGAAATTGTAAAGTATATGAATTAGTACAAATGCTAGGACTGGACAAATATTACATAGTGGAGAGAATGAATATTTGTTCAAATTCTGAATGGCTGTTTATTTTGCCTATGTCCATATGTTTTATAAACTGAAAATTATGAATAATAACTAAGGTCCAGCTTCCATAAATCACACACACATGATTATGCTCTTGTTAATTAGAGATTGGATTACTCATGTCTTTAAGTTAAGCATATACTTGAAGTATGTTGAACTGTGGCATACATTTATAGAAACTGAAGCCTAAGAACTGAAAAATGGATGAATTCATCAAATTAAACGATTATGAATTAATATTAAAAACAGATAAATGTTACTTTGAGAATACACTGTTGTGGTTTTTAACAAATTATGTAGTGCTCACTTTTTTTTTTTAAGTTTAAACACTGCAAAGGGTTCTATGATGTGATTATAAATATAAAGATTGGGTCACAGGTTAAAAACAAACAAACTGTGAGAAATGTTGATCCATACAAATGTTCAGTTTTTTAGTCTGCGTAAGGTGATTTTGGTTGACTATTGAACTGGATAGAACTGTACATGATATTCAGAGATGCATAGATATTGCTTTCTCCCTGGACATTTCACCTTTAATAATGAGGGACCATCCAAAATTGCTAATTAGACAGTGACTATCCATTTGAACATCTTAAAATAATATGTTTAAAATGAGATTTGTATTTTTTTCTTTTCCAAATCAACTGTTTTTCCTCTGAAGTTAGATTTTTGTGTTTGAAGAATGGGAAAACATTTTAAATGTTCTGTTTTTTACTAATGTTGTAGCAGCTCAGTTTATCTATTCAAGACGTGACAAGCCCTCTGTGCTTGCTGAGCCGTTAGCAGAAGAATATGGGCATGAAGATGCTGAAGAACCTGCCAATTATTTTACATCTAATCATCAGCTAACTGGAGTTGATCAAGGTAACTGTAAGAAAGTAATTTAATTCTCTTAGAAGTTATCCTGTTTACAACATTTTAAGTATGAATTTTTCTGTGATTCAAAGATTTATATTAAAATTATATATATTCAATGAACTGAGAAACTTAAGCTGCACAGTGATTTAGATCAGCATAACCTTATCTGGAAATGCATTTATAAGTACAACACCTAGAATTAAAAATTTAGCATTTCCTAATTTTAAATAAAGACTATTGAAATCTAAATGTAATAACCATCCTTTAAACCAGGAGGTGTCAAACATACAGCCCACAGGCCAGATCCAGCTCACCAGTAGTCTGATGAGCTACCGGAAGTGCACTGCCCCTTGGCTCTGCACTGGTGCATGTCCCTAATACTGCCAACTGGACAGAGGCAGAAAAAAATGCTCCAGTCCACATGCTTCTAAATCTCTCCATAATTCTGGGCCTCAGGTTTGAGCTCACTTTGAATTGTTAGCCTTCCCATTATGTTTACTGATTTCCAGCTTGGAACCATCTCCATCCTTTTTCACAGGTATCCTCATTTTGGGACTGATAATATGTTTCCCTCCAGTGCCATCCAAGATGCACTTTGAAAGCAATTTGTTTTAGTCTCATCACCAGGATCATGCTGCCACTGCCTTTGAAGCTAGCTCCATCTGTATCCCTTCAAAGTTGGAAGTAATTTATGAAGCAAGCGGTCCAAGTGCTCATGCAATTCAGTAGACAATAGTTTGTTGATGCTGAAAGGGTATGATTGAGATGTCATAACCACCAAGAGATATCAAAGAGGATATGATTTTACTCAGTCTTATTTTGGCTAAAGTCCACATCTGATCAGGGTTGAAGACTTTTTTTTAAATGAGGTTCTCAACCTTGTAACAGCTCTTAGGCCAGGTACAGAAGTTTCTTTGTTCTGGTATCTTAAAGCCAATTTTTAATAATTCTGGTCACCTGCATAATGGTTTGGAACCATGTGCATGTGACAGGAAGCTGGTTCAGACAGCCTGTTATAGAGTATGAGAGTCCCACAGATGCATACATAGGGCAGCTACTTTCAGGAACTCTGGTTTTGTCAAGCTTCTGCACCTGTTTGTTTTATGAGTTACTGTTTTTTAGTTGTAGTTTTTCCTGGCTATTGTAATATAATAAAAGTCTTACCACTTCTGTCTGTCTGTCCAATACTCCAGGCCAACTGTGCATGAGCGGCCTGGAACCTTAGGAAAAACAGACAGACAGGTGAGGGTGGGGTCAGGTTGTGCTCCCTACTGCAGGGCGTAGGGACCAGCTGTGCGGTGGCCTGAATTGTGACGGGGGGTGGGGAGCAGCACATGGTCATGCAGGGTTGTGGCGTGGCACACCACTACAGGGTACCATGAAGGAAGTGGGCAGGAGGGTGGCGCTGGCAGTGTCCTCCAACTGCAGCACACGTCCATGGGGTGGCATTCTGTGGACACCCCCCCCCCACCCCGGGGAGTGCCTGCCCAGGTGCATGGCAGGCAGGGGGCGGGAGGTGTGGCAGGCAGCAAGCCCGGGGGTGTGGGCAGCAAGCACCAAATACAGCACATGGGGCAAGATGAGGCAGGGCACGTCCCCCATGCATGCTCCCTGCGTGGCACCATGCGCCACACCCCCACCACGTGCAATGTCCTCCCCTCTGTGCATGGAGTGCCTGCCATCTGCGGCCGCAGAATATGTGGGGCGTGGCTGCAGGTTGCTGTGAGGGTGAGCGGGCCAGGGCAGGGGGCATAGGCAGTGCCCACCAGCTGTCACCCTGCGCACCCAGTGCCACACCCCGGGCCAAGCCCCACACCGTGTGGCCGCAGCCAGTGGGCATCCCCCCACTGTGGCCTGTCCCCACACCATGCCCTGTGGCCATGCAACACACCCTGCATGCCACGTTCCCTCTGCGTGCTCTGCACTGCATCCTGGAGCCAGTCTCCGTGCCACATGGCTGCAACTGCATGGCATCCCCACACAGCCTCATGCGATGCCTCCCAGCGTGCCCTCCACCCCCCCACAGGGCTGCTCCCCACACCATGCGGAAACAACCAGCAGGTGTTCCCCATGCCACCCCCCTTTGCAGCCATGTGCCACACACCTTCATGCACCTTGCACCATTCTCTGGGGCTGTTCCCCACTCCATATCCTGCCCTACGTTTGTGCACCACTTCCCTCAAGCATGCCACAGCCCCCTGTGCACGCCCTGCATCACACCCTAAGGCTGCTCCCCATGCCATGTAGCCATCGAGCACTCCCTATGCTGTGGCTCCTCCCTGTGCCGCACCCTGCAGCTGGGCACCATCCCACCCCTGTGCACCCTTGCGCCAAGTCTCCTTGTGCACGGAGCAGCAGGGTGCAGGACTGGAGCCAGAACAGCGGCAGGGGTGTGGGGGAGGGCATAGGGCCAGATACTGGTCTCTGTCCTGTCCCCGCTGTCATTCATGATGGGCATTTTGCTAGCATGAATAATAATATCCGATGGTCTTGCTAGCTTTAATGTAGCATTCCTTTCTTACAGCCCCTCAGGAATTGCACAAAAACCTCTGGGACGTGGTGTCTATGATGCTCCCCTTAGGAAACACCCTTCTTCAGTGGGAGGAGAGGAAACTCTTTTCCTGCCTTCCCAATGTGCTGCCTGCAAAAGAAACAGTGATTTGATTTGGAACCCAGTAGATTCTCTAAAATCTGTACAGAATTTTGGAAAAGAAACCGAGAAATAGGGACTTTCTTTGGAAGCCTTAATGAACAGAGACAGTCAGGTGGTTCCGTTTGCTGGTTCATGTCCTAGAAAGGATGATTCAGGATCACTTGATACTTGGTACTATGTTGATAGTCCATGGTTCTTTCTTAATTGCCTAATTAGTGTGCACCCAACATTACCAGCCAATTGAAGACACTGTGTTTGCAGGACAGGCAGTGGAGCTATGATCTCCTTGCCCAGGACAAGACACTGGTTACCAAGAAATTGTTCAAAGGTTTTAAAAAGGATTGAATGTTTGTACTCAGGGCAGTTACACTTCCAAGTGGGCATTTGCTGAAGTGGTTTAATGGATAGTGCAGTAAACTTTGAGGTGGGAGGGGAGGATTCAGTTTATCACAGTCCTTCAGTTACATGTCAGTTTTTGAAATGTAGTAACACTTAAATCTGAAATTGGGGTAACTTTTCCTTGATTTTTATTGGGCAGGATTGGTTCTTTGTGTACTGTACTGTATGCTCTATAAGGTACCTCTCTATCTGGTCCTTGTTTATCTCCTTGCAATGAATTACAGAAATTGCCTGAGCTGGGGAAAATCACTTCCAACTGGATAATCATTAAGAAGAGTTGCAAGTATGCAAAAAATCTAGTTTGGGGGAGCAGGTAGAGAGAAGATAGTACATTCAGGGATGAATGAAGCCAACTAAGGCTATCAGGGGAAGCTGCTGAGCTCTATACACCTGTAAAGAAACTAAGAATAACAGCCATATATGTGGGTGTAAATTAGGGAGCAAAATCTTGCTTGGAATATTTTAATAGTACTTCACTTTCTTCATCTGAAGGGTTTTGTGGGGAATAAAGGACCAAAACTAAACTGTATTTCTTGTTTTCCGTATCTACAGTCCATAATACTTACTGTCTCCATCCTGCATTCTCCAAAGTGATTTTAGATACATCTCATGCAGTAAGTGGCTGCTGACACTCAGAAATGTTTTGTAATGTTCTGATGCAGATAGTGTCTTGTGGAATCCAAGTTTGTGTTTACTTGAGACTTGGGTTACTTTTCAACTCTGAACCAAAGACTCTTTGGACTTGCTTAGCTCAGTCAAAAATCACTGTCATGTAGAGACAGGATAAAGCCTTAAAATGAAATTTCAGTATAGGTGCATGGGGGGAGAGTTTGCATTAGAGTCTCTGAACCTGGTGTATGGTTTTGGTTCCAACACTAGAATAGTTCTGCTTATATATCCTTTTGATGGGCTACAGCTCTAGATGTTGGGAAGTAACAGAGGAAATAATTCCTCCTTATCTCTGTCTCAGACCTCCTCCATGTTCTTTTATTTTTAAAATCTTATGCTTCTCTGTATGGCATCTGCCACCACAAATGATCTCAACTGTCTCATAAACTGGTCCACATAGATGAGGAGGCATTCGGCCAAGGCCTTGTGGATCTGGATGGCCTGCTGCGGTGCGGGGATGGGCCCGCACACATCAGCAGCGGGGCTCACCCTCTCCCTTGTACCTGCACTGCATGTGCTCGCAGTGTTGGGCCTGGTCTATAACTGAAATGCTCCTTCTGGCTGTCCAGTTGACCCCCACAGGGCCTTATGAGCCAGGGCAAGAGGAGATAGGCTGGGCCCTCAGTGAGGACTGGGGGTGATGATGTTACCAATGACAAAATCAGGGATCCTTGGAGTATAGTGCCTGCTCTCCATTGTGCCAGGCAACAGAGTTGTACCAGAGGCAGGCATCGTTCTCATTGACACTCTCTCTCTCTCTCTCTCTCTCTCTGTGTGTGTGTGTGT
>NW_017729034.1:95880727-95896991 GCF_001723915.1 Gavialis gangeticus
TCTCTCTCTCTCTCTCTCTCTCTCTCTCTCTCCCCCCCTCCCCCCTCTCTCTGTGTGTGTGTGTGTGTGTGTGTTCTCATTGACTCTCTCTCTCCCCGTGTGTGTGTGTGGGGGTGTGTGTGTGTGGTGGGGGAGAGTTTTGTTTATAAATTCACTACTTGCTGTTCTCTAGAATTAGCATAACAAGTTGTGTTCTAGAGGTTTTTTACCCTTTAGTCAATTGACAGTGTATCAGTTCATGTTTCACTTCTCTTTCTAGTCTGTAAATAAAGAAACCATTGAAGAAAAAAAAAATTATCTACCAGTTAGGTTCTTTTGAGTAGCCTCTGGGTATTTGCTTGCATCCTACTTTCTTCGTTACCCTGGAGTTCTACATATATACTTAGGACTGTGATTTAGGAAAAGTAACCAAGACAGTTAGGAACTGAACTGTGGTGAGTATATGCCATAAGTGGAAGTTCAGGAGCTCCTAACAGACATAGCTTTTGGGAGCAGTCCCTGAGCCTCAGGTGTTGTTCTCTATAAACCTATTTTTGTTATTCGTGAAGTTTTGAAAAACAGTAGTTTCAGGATGTTAATGCTTTTTGGCCTTAGTTTTCTTAAGCAAAACCTTTTTCTTTAATATATGTTAGCTGATTTCAGTTAGGCATAGAAGGTCCCATTTTACTAAGAATATGATTTGCTCTGCATATTGACTTTGGTTAGGCCATTTTAATAGGGCAGGATCACATGAATTAGTGTTGTATTAGGTTTATTTTTGTGATGTAAAAAACTTGTTGTTTTAAAAAATGGTGTATATGAAATTTACGGATTGTATTAGTAAATTTCACATTTCCTTGTTAAGTTGATTGAGTTCTTGTCCAATCTAGTTATCAGTTTGTGAAGTTTATTTTGGTGGCTGCGTTGTTAACTAAAAAATCTCATGGTTGCTCTTGCAGTCTTGAAAACTGCACTAATTTTAAAACCTCCATAACGCTAGTAGTGCTTTGGATGTCTGGGGTTCCAGTTGGGGGTAGGAGGTTAACCTTGTTTCTGTCAGACTTTTTTTTTTTTTTTTTTTTTTTTAGATCAGGGCTCCCCTTTGCTTCACTTGGGGTGAAGGACTTATGCCTTTTAGTTGTGAATGTTGAAATCTAATGGATCACTTGAATGGTATCAGTAGGACATATTTTTTCTTTTTTTCCTGGGCTATTAAATACCATGCTGAACTGAAATATTTGACTATTTTTAACTTTGGATGGTATTTAAATGGTTAGCATTAGAAGTTGAAGGTAGAAACCACTACTGGAAGTTCCCCTTCCAACTTTCTTTGGTGGAATAGAACAGAAAGAATCGAAGATGTGGCTGTAGTAGAACTGGGGTGGGGGGTGTATAGATGTGTGTGTATACATACACACTTGTTTGTGAAAGTAATAGAGAAGGAATATTTTACGCACACATCTGACCAATGAATGGCTCACAGTGAAACTTTTTGTCAAGGATAGTTCTCATCGCTTTCTATACTGGCAATTATAAATTGGAATTAGGGGAGATATTAACAAGATGTACAGATATTATTGATGTTGGAAAATAAAGGCAAGGTCAGATTGACTATAAGAGGTAGTAAACGCTTCTAATGGATTAAATTAAAAGAAGATCAAAGCAGTCTGTAGTAGGGCTTTGTGGGTAATTGGCAGTGGGAGCATTTTTGGCAATGCTGTTTTTAACACAAGTAGTTTAAATTTTGAGGCAAATTTAAACTTTTGGTATGCATTGTAGTCCATTTAAGCCTTTGGAGTGAAAAATTGCTGTGCAATTTTCCAAACTTATGTAAGAGTGGATGTTTTTTGAGTATGCTGCACTGTTAATGCTGTGATAGCTCCAAAACTCACTAGCTCCCCTCATTTTCTAGGCTTCTAATAGTCACTTTCAGGACTGATATTACAAGCCTGGTAAATAAGAGAAGATAGCCCTGAAATGGACTAGCATTCTTCATTTTCAAGGCTTCTAGATACAGGCATTTGTCAGTTGCTTTCTCCTTCATGGTTTTCTCCTTTTGCTCAGCTAAATGGAGTATAGTTAGTTACTATGCAGTTAGGAGTGATGCTGAAAGGTGCTACATATTTAGGCAAACTTATGCTTCTAATCAATTTGTGGATAAGAGGGGCTCATTACAGTGCAAGCAATAGGTAATCACTTGGGACTTGTGTTATGTTATGCAGCTAAGAAGATTGGGTAATTATTCAGTATGCATATGGGGAGTGCACTATTTCTTTATTTCAGTTTTCTTGAATTGTCCTTTTTTCTGTAGCATACTTTTCATTTCCCTTTACCTTTTGTAGTGTATTTAGTAGTGATAGAGAAGCTTGTTATAAAGACAAGGAAGTTTAAGACCTAGAAAGTCTCTCTCAGTTTTAGGAAAGGTAAAAATTACAGGTAGCTTTGGAGGTGGAGTGTTAATCTCAAGCTGCTAGCATTTATTGTTGTTCGGCTGTTAAATCCTGAGGCCTGAAAAGATGCTGTTTACCTTAGAAGTTAATTACAGCATCTGTAAATACTTAAAATGTGCTGTTAAATGGATCCACATTGGTTTACTAAATTACTTGAACAGTTTTAAGCTGCTTATTTGCATTTCCTTTCTAAATAAATGTAGTTCAAGTTGATAAAGTCTAAATAATAGGGCCTTTAGGTGTTTTTTGTAAGAATGTTTGTGTTCCTTGAAGGTTGGTGTGACACCTGCTCTACAAAAGGTCAGATTTCACTGTTTTTTTTTGAGGGAAAATAATAATTCTTCCAATTTGGTCTTATCCCAAAAATAGTTGCTGAAAGTATGGTGTTTGTAGTTACAGAACTACAAAACAAGCATTTATTACCTTCATTTTTTGCAGCTCGACTTTATTCATGCCTTGACCAGATGAGAGAAGTTCTTGCAGAGTCTGTACCAGAGCAGGTGATGGTGGAAGCAGTGCTGAATAGTAAATTTGATGTACAGAAAGCATTGGATCTTGTCCTTGCACAAGATAGTAAGGGGAATACAAAGGCTGAGAATGAATGCACAGTCATTACAGGAAAGGCAGCAGAAGGTACGCATTTATTTACTTGTCTTTTGGTTTAGAAATGGTTTGTTCCCTGCACACAGGAGAATTCTGTTTTATGCCTGTGTTAAAGTCATTCATTTGAAAACAAAAGAATGCTATTTTACTCTTCTAATTGCAATAAATATCAGGGTTTAAAAAAATAGAATGTCTCTTTAAAGCAGGGCTGTCCAACTGGTGGGTTTGGGTGTGGTCCTTGGGCTCTTACCTGGCCATCGTTCTCCCTGTTGCTTTGGCTGCTACTGCAGCTGTGGTCTGTAGGCTCCCCCTCCCACCCTCAGCTTTAGTTTCTTGCTCCCATACCAGAGGGTGCAGATCTTAACCTGGGGTGCAGTGAGGGAGCTGAAGTGGGGGCTATCCATGTTTGCAGGGCAGCATTGCCAGGGGGACCACCTGTGCCCATGGGGCAGTAAAGGGGAAGCATGGTACTGCATCCAGTTTTGGGCCCCCCACTTCAGGAGGGATTTGGATAAGCTTGAGAGAGTCCAAAGGAGAGCCACCTATATGATCAAAGGCCAAGAGAGCAAGCCTTACGAGGAGAGGCTGAGGGACATGGGACTCTTCAGCCTGGAAAAGAGAAGGCTCAGGGGTGACATGGTGGTAGCCTATAAGTATATAAGAGGGGTATATCAGGACCTGGGAGAGCAGTTGTTCACCAGGTGCCCTCAAGGGATAACAAGGTCTAACGGTTATAAACTTCTGGAAGGCCGGTTTAGACTGGACATCAGGAGAAACTTCTTTGGAGTCTGAGTGTCTAGAGCTAGCCCAGAATTCAACGTAGCCCTCCCATAGCCACACCACTGCTCACCCCGAGCATAGCCTGGTTCAGCCCCCCCATAGGGAAGAGCTTGGTGCTAGCCCCACCTCGCAGCGGCAGCCCGCCCTCTCCTGCTTGCAGATTGGGGGCACATGCCACCCCCATGCCCTTCTGGGGTGTGTGCAGTCATGGGAGCCCCCCTCCTCCTGCACTCCCTGAACAAGCCGTGACTCCATATGGTGCCCCACTCTGTCCTGGCTGTGCAGTGCCTGCCCCAGCCCCACTCCCTCCCTCACTGCAGGGGCCTCACTCTGCCCCTCCCCCCACGCACCTTCCCTCCCCGCACCTCATTCCCCCACAGCACACTTATCAGCCGGTCTCCGTTCTTCACGCTGTGGGGCTGCATACTGGAATTGGATTGGTATCAGCCAATATGGTTTGTTAAAAATTGGCCATTGGTATTGGCCCAGAAAATCTTTATCATTGCACCCCTATTGAAAATTGCATGACTTTAATACAAGCAAACAAGCATTTTAAATGCTTATAGTGATATTGCAAGACTGTTTATACAGTTTGTTCAGTAACTTAATTGGATTCAGACTTCTTAAGTTTTGACGCATTCAGTAACTGTTTCTTTTGTTGGATAGTTGTAAAAATTAGTTACGTAATAATTGTTTTTTTGGCGCACACATGTAAAAATATTTTTAATTTTTCAGTAACATTTTAGTAATTAAATGCCTTTTCATGTTTCTTTTTGACTTTGCTGCTGTCTGCTTTGAAACCCCCCCGAACTTTTCATTGTGGCCATGCTTCTAACTGAAAACTATTGGCTATTGTAAGGTAAGGAGACTTACTTTGTTCAGAAATGTTTGCTGATGTAGGGCATTTGTCCTATTTAGTAGAAAACACTTCAGATAACACCAGTACAACTGGGTTTAGTAGCCTGATGGTCAGAGCTGGGCCACCTTGTTATTCTTTAGTGCAAAGTGACAAAATGGTCTTAAAAGATAAAAGTTTAATTGTGCCCTCAGTTGGAAAGGAAATATTAGAATCTTCTCATAAGTCTTCAGGAGTTCTATCTTCTTTCAATACAGATTTTTGTAAAGAATCATTATATGAATCTTGTGATAAACAGGCAGCAGAGCATCTACCGTACAGTACTGGCACAGTAAGTTTCTTTTCTACCACTGAAGACAAAACTTGCATTAAAGGGGGTGTTGAATTACTGGAAAATAACCCACCTGGAAATTCTTGGAAGCAGTTGGAGTGCAAGGAAACACAAGACTTAAAATCTTTGCTGAAGCAGAATGTGACTGATTCTTTAAATCTTCCAGTTAGTGTGCTATGTGGTGTCTTAAATACTTCAGATAATATTAATAAGGCAAGTTTGGATAGTCCTCCTGGCTTAATAAATGCTTTAGGGAAATTAGCACTTGATAGTACAGTAAGTCATGCTCTCAACAGAAAGACAGATATTTTTGAAAATTCTTCTTCGCTTCTGCAAAGTACCAAGCAGGATACCCCCTGGCCAGAAATGGATAGCTTACCATTTTTAAAGTATGGAAGTCCATCACCTGAAGAACACCAGGGGAGTAATAACCCAAGCTACTTTTACTCATTGTCTGATCTTTATAACAAGTCACATATGAATTTTACAGATGTGAACTTGGGAACATCATCATTGTCACAACTAGTTAGTCAACATCAAGCTTCAGGTGGGATGCCAGAATTAACAGGATCTCTTTCTTCTCTGGCACACTCTGTTTCTCCTGTAAGAGAACTTGAAAATTTATCCCTTTCAGATTTAATTGCGGAAACCATTGAAGTGGATAAAACTCAAGAAACAACAGACTATTCCAGGTTCAATTTAACTGAAATGTCACCTTCTGAAGAAATACATCCAAACATTGACCTAAGTGTCCTTATTAAAAAAACAGAAATATCTGTGGAACCTGTAGTTGGCCAGTCAAGTATCTGTATCCCAGAAATTAAATCTTTTGCTTCACAGCAAGGAACGAATTTCACTAAGAAACCCAAAAAAGGCAAAAAAGGGCTGCTTCTTAGGAGGCGGGATCCCTCTCTTTTGTGGATGAAAGCTCTCCGTGCCAGACCTTCAGCTTTTGCATTAACTTTGTGTCTCCATTATCCCCCAAAAGGATGTAAACAGGGCACAATGGATATCCATAAGACTTTCCTCTACAGTAGACAAGTACAAGAAGCAAAAGATAAGGAAATTGGTCCCATAATAGAAATAGCACCATTTGACTTTAAATCAGCATCCCCTGATGACATTGTAAAAGCTAATCAGAAGAAAGCTTTTACAAGAATAGTGTAATGCAGAGGAAAAAATGAGTGCTTATATTTCAGCATCTTTTTAAATATATATTTTTAAATGTTTCATATTGGGTAATTTATTCTGTGACCCAGAATTAAAATTCTATTTTTTTAATTATATTTGATAGATCTCAAAATAAAGCTGATTAACAACATTTATATGTTTTAAACTGTTGCACTGAATTTTTTAATCCTTATTTTTTGTATATTTTAAATTGATAACATTTTTAATTGACAAATCCTCATCTTAAATGTGTAGGAATTGAATCTATAGTGTAGACCATTATCTTGTAGGTAGCACTTTTTAAATTAGTAGATATTTAAAGTAATTTTCTAACAAGAAACACAACAGATTTAATTTGGACTCCTCCCACCCCCAATAAATAAATAAATAAATAAATAAATCCCAAGAAGATACCGCTATGGGGTAGTTTGATTCAGAGATTTTTAAGTTTAAAGATTAAGGTTTCTGATAATTATAATTATGCAACTGTCTTATACAGTAGTTCATCACTATTTCATATTTCATTCTTTATTTTTTTTCTGTAACCTCTTTTCTGTTATGTTGCTTGTGTTAAATTATTGAAAACATCATTAAGATCAGTCACTGGCTTTTATACTTAGTGATAAGCTATTTACCAACTTTGATGGGACCAGATTTTCTGACAACAGCATAGTACAATTTAAATTTTTAAAAAATATCTAGATGTTAAGACTGAGTATTTCTACATTGTAGAAAATGATCTTGTATGTGTCTTAATAGCATATTTTTCAACAGAAATTTTAGTAGGAATCCATTAGTTGTTTTAAGTCTTTCTGAAATATGTTGGAAGAACAACTTTCTTGTTTAGTTTTATTGCCTAATGAAAATGCTGTGTTTCAGGACAAAGCATAGGTGCTATTTGTTTCTAGCTTTGTTTTTCACTTAGAAAAAAATTCTGTTAGCAATGGAAACATGTCATATTGCATTCTCCTCTGCTGTTGGTGGCAGTATTTATTAATTTGAGCCATAATACTTAAGATCAAAATCAGGTTACTATAGACTTTATTTCTTAGCGAAGTCATCAGACTTTGGTGCTGTCTGTAGATGCAGTAATATCTTTATATGGATCGAATATGAGTATATTTTTATTCTGATCCATGGACTACCAGTATCATGGTCATTATTTTCAGCAGTTATATGCAATATATTTAGTACTGGTACTATTATTATGATAAAAATAAGATTGCTCATAATTAACCATAACCTTTAGTTCAAATTTACGCAAGCAGCTATTATAAAAGAATGCATTTAATCTTAATGGTGACATTTGACTAAGCTAATTGTAAGAGAGAAACGAATTTGTAGAATAATACTTTTAAATTACAGTGCAGTTTTATAAACAACTACATTCCAGTGCTCTGAGAGATTTAGTTTTCTGAGTATTTTGCTTTTATTAGTTTGTAGATATATAACTCATCATCTTGGAATATGAATAGTATGCATTTTAATTTCTTGCTTAAATTTAGTTTCTAACCCCCCCCCAGAACAGAGGAGGGTTCTGTTAATGATTGTGTATGATGGTACCGCTGGAATATTTCATTCTAAATGCCAAGGTTGATATTTCTTTTCTTTTCTTTTTTTCTTTTCTTTTTGGTGTAGGCACCTACACCCTGAACCTTTTAGGTAGCTTATAGTAGCCAACCATAGTTACTGTAATCATAAGTATTTCATTCAGTTAAGTCCAGGGCAGAAGCAAAATGGAACACTCTCTAGTTTGCTCACAGGTAATGTCTTTTCTTTATCCTAAATTATGGTTTAAATATTTTCTTGGGTCTTGGCCAGAAAGCTGTTACATATTCTTCAATTATAAGATGATTCCAAAGTTTAATACCCTGATCATGGGTACTAGATCAGGTACGTGGGGTCAAGGTGATTTTAGGCCCTGTCAGCGCATAATATCTCAAACACTCTACTTTTTGTTTTATTATTAAAAGCTTTAATAAGATTTTTTTGTTTAGCAAGTACAGCTTAAGACAACCAAGGCAGATCACGTTGTTGGTAATATAGTAGCTCAGAATACCTCCCAAATTAAAATATTTTAACTATCAGGTTTCTCAAGTCAGTTCATATGTCTAGGATCTGGTTTTCCTATTACAATTTTAGAAGAACTGAGAAGGCTTTAAATAGTAATCAGGCCCTGGACCATTTTTTAAAATGGGCTATTGTTTAGTTAAGGAAAAAATAAATTTAATAAAATAAAAGTAAAAGATGATCCATTCTGTATTTAATTGTTCAAGTGATGTGGGTTTCTGTAGCTTTTGCTATTTCCTGGGCACCTGAATTGGCTTTTCTGAGGGTAGCATTTCTAAAGTTGTAGAAGAAATATTCACCATTTGTACTCATGTGTGCCCCAGTGTCAGGCGCTTTTAAAAGCACCCAGTGCTGTGTCACATGCATTTATATAAACGGCAAAATGTGTGTCAGTGCTGAGAAAATAGCGGCACACTTTTGACCTAAAACACGTCAAAGGTGTTTTAGTTTAAAAGTGCACCACCGCCACTTTCTGCACACCATATTTTCTGCATTTTGCCATTTATATAAATGCATGCGATGCAGTGCTGGGTGCATCAGCTTGTGTGCTCTGCAGACTTAATTAATTGAGTCTTCTCCTATGTGCTGGATTTCTGGTGTGTCAGAGCAGACAAAGGTACATGTATAAATGCCCATTATTTTTAGTGGAATACATTTTCTTGTTTTCTGTCTCTATTGTCCTATCTTCTGCTACTCTCTTCCCAAACATTTCCTTAAAATGTTCAAACAGATTTAGGGCCAAATTCTGCTACTGTACCTTCATTTACTCCCATTGATTTAATTGTATGTTATGTATAAGTATCCGTTGGCAGCATTTTGCACTCGGAGCCCAGTCTTACTGTGCATTTAATGTAGATGGTCTCATTTAGATACCCACTGACTTCAATAAGAATCCGATTGTGTGCTGAAATACACCTCCACAGAGATACCATTGCAGGTTTGGGGTGTTAGTATCCAACTTCAGACAAGAATATTAGAAGGTTAACCTTAACATTTTTTCATATTTTTGTTTGGATTAGTGATGTTACTGATCCTAAAGAGGATAGTCTACTGAGCATTATTACGCTGTTTGGTAGAATAAAAATAATGCAGTGTGTATCTTCGGACTGCAGTCTGGCAGCCTGATATATTCCTGAATAAATGTATGTACTCATGGTAAAAATATCAAAAGTACCTAAATGATGCATGATTGTTAAGTTTGATTGTTTTTTTAGGACTTAGGCTTCCTATACCACTTGAACACTGCTGTAAGATAGCAGTCCAACACTGTAGAGTTCAAAAATGAAACAGGTGCATGTATTTACTTAATAAGAACAATGTTATGGTACACCACTGACAAGTCTTAAATTACTGCATGATGTTATGATGACACCTGAAGCTTTCACTTAGCCCAAAACAAAGTCTTAAAGTCCAAAATCTCTGACCATTAAAATCCAGGTTAGTCAGATCTTTTTTCATCTACCTATTCTGTAAAGCAGACAATGAGGTGGCTTTTTACAGATATTTCAGTACTAGTTTGCAGTCAATTTGTAACTTTGTATGCATGTATATGGGCAGCTATACTAATTGTTTATATATTGAAATTCAGGTTTAAAAAAATGTAAAGTCTTTGTATCTATGTACACTGTAGACATAGAAAATATTAAACTATGTAGAACATGCTGCTTTTGGTTTTAAAACTGCTGTAAAGCCCCAAGATCTCTTGTATATTAAAATTTTATATATAATGTTTTTAATTAAGTGGGCCATTTTCATATTTTTAAATGAAATTGTTTTGTGAATACTGCGTTTTTATTTATATATGTGAATAAAGTAAATCACTTTCTGAAGGACTGATTAAACACACAATTCCTTTGTTAGCTTACTTGTTTTGTACAAGTTAAGTTGCAGTCACTGTTAGGAGTGAACAGTAGTGACCATTCATTTAGTAGATCTTGCAGTCTGACTGGATATGCATAGGATGCCCCCTTTTCCACAGAAGGTTTTGCTCAACTTGTTGAAGCTCTGTGTCCATCTGTGTTGCCCCAGGTGCACTATTGGAGCCCTAGTTTGCATTTTGTTAGAAATACATTTGAGAAACTTTAAACTCGTAGACCAGGCATAGAATTCATAAGCATCATCGAGTACTAGGCAAAAAGGTGATGGGAAGATATTATGAAATAACCATCTATGCTGCTAAGAAGAAGGATCTGTACAAACATTAATTTTCAAACTTTGTTACAGTGCAAACTACACCTACTACAGTTAAGATTGCGTAAATGTTCTCAGGCACTAAACACTTCCTGACACTTTCATCTCTCAGGCTTAAATTTTCCAGGCTTTTGTCTCTTCTTGTAGGCAAGGTTGTTTTGGTAAAATTGAGCACAATGAAAAGAAAAGGAAAATAAGTTCCGCTAGGAAAGTGGAAAATAAACTTTTTCCGTGAATTAAAAAGTGCTATTTTTTTTAATTTGCTTTAGGACCAAAATGGCTAGGTATAGAAAGTTAAAGTTTAACTTTTGAAAAATACCATTTAATGAATAGTCAAATAAAAAATGTTTTTGATTTTTGTATGATCTAGTGCTTTGAAAATAGTGTTTTGCACAGAGCAGTGCTCTTTGTTTTCTGTAAAGTGTATAGTTAAGGAAATCTACAATTCATATATGTGGGTAATAAGTAAAGCCCTTTCCCTAATTATTATGTGTTTTCAGAATTAAAAACTATGCAGCTCTTAAGTTGTACTGTTACGTGCATTGTCCAACATATGCAGGAATTAGACACTTTTCTAAAGTTATTTTGAATATGATATAGAATATTCCTGTTGTATCTAGCTATGTACAATAGATAAACAAAGTACTAATTTCCTTTAAAAAATAGGAAATTTAATGTAATTGACTGTTAAGAGAAGTTAGGGTTCCACGATGAATATTCAGAAGTCAAGAAATAGGGTTAAAATTGAAGTTGCACACGTGCCCTTCCCATTTTGAGCCTTATGACAGATGTTTATGGGAACATCTCACCCTTCCTAGCTGTTAGACTGGTTTCAGAGAGGATAATGTGTCTTTGCGCGTGGGTTCCTTTCTCTATGATTGGTTGTGAAGATTAGGGATTTTTTTGGGGGCAGTTATTCAAAGTAGATATCGAGTGACATTGACATGATGGGCAGTTTGACTGTGGCCCACAAGGCTCTAAATAACAGCAGTGAAACTCTCTATTATCTCCAGTTTTTTCACCATGCTGTTGTATATCCCCCTTCCCCCCGCCCCCAAAGAACAGTGTATAGCTTCTACCGCTGTATTTAAGGCTAGGAAGAAAACATAGCTTCATGTTCAGAAAGGTTATCTTTTCTAGATCCAAAAAAAAGAGAGCGCTTACTTTTTTCATAATTGAATGTTTAAGTACCTTTTTATACCCAGAAAAGCTCATTTTTAAATTGAAGGTGATTAAATGCTATCCCATTGTACTTTGCACATTAAGGAACCAATTAGTAAATTTTGGCAAATAGAAATTCTACACTAACAGCTTCTTCAAAGCAAAAATTTAAATAAATAAACATTTACATGTGTTTTTCATATTTCCCTATGTTTGCCTGTCAGTTATTGAAGTTGCTTGTGTTTAAATTGGAGTTTGCCCCATAATATTTTAATCCCACAATCAGTGCTTAAGTTTAATTTGTGACATTATTAGTATACAAATCATTCATACACAAAAAAATTTGAGTTTTAACTGGGGGATCAAGCCAGAGTGGAACCTCTTTTCTGAGGAATAATACTTTGTAAAGAAATGCACCATATTTATTTACAAATCCCAGGGGTCCTGGTTTTCTCTGATTTTAAAACAAATCCCCAATTTTTGGTTGAAAAAAAGTAACCCTAAATTTACATTTTTCCATAATTAAAATGAAACACCAGTAATATATATCTGTATATTAGTGGTGTTTCATTTAAATTGCAGAAAAATGTGAATTTGGGATTACCTTTTTTAACCAAATATTGGGGATTTGTTTAAATCTGAGAAAACCAGGATTCCTGCAAATCACGCACACCTTTTTCCCCCAAAATTAGCCCTCCAAAATTGGGCTGTGTGTTGTATGCAGAGAAGCTCATATTTGTGCTGGAAAGGAAGCATGAAGATTCTGGAATGGCTGCTGGGAGCTGTGCATCTTTCTCAACCAGTATGCAGCAGAAGCAGAGTCCACTCTTTAGCATCAGAGCTAGAGTTTTAGCCCTCTCACAGCCACTTCCCATCAGTGCTGCCTGTGGAAGATCCTTTGGATCCAGTGGGAAAATGGGCACACCACTGTAACTGTCCTCCTGCAAGCAAACAGTATGAGTATGGAGGTGATGATCAGTCAACATCAACTTCGTTGAGCTGGCCACGTCACCCAGATGTTTGATTCCAGATTCCCGAAGCAAGTATTATTTTCCTAGCTCAGCCATGTGTATGCTTAAGAGGAGGGCAGAGAAAGTGTTTCAGGGATGTCCTCAAGGCCAACTTAAAAAGGAAAAACAATATTTATGTAAACTCATAAGAGACTATCACCTAGGACCATGTCAAGTGGAGGAAGAGTCTGCTGCAGGGATCTCAGTACTTTGAATCCTCATGACAACAGCAGTAGTGCCAGAAACTGCATATCATGGACTAAATCAAGAATCCAGCACCACCCACCCCACACAGAAACACAAGTCCAAACTGCAGGATCTCTTGATCCTGGATGGGCCTCATCAGCCATCTTCGGATGCACAGATAAGACAGTTGTGGAAGGCAATCATCCTCAACTGCAAGGGATTGCCGAAGAAGAGGAAGGTAGTAGCTTTTTGTCTGAACAGCTTTTCAGTTGAACTCTAGCTTTTGGTTGAGCAATGGCTGGGTGATTGAAGTGTAAACTTCCACTGGTCCGTGTAATCACCATTTGACCATGACTAGGGGAAATAAGTTTTCCCTTCATTCTGCCTTTCCAGCACCAGCTATGTGTCTTATTGGGGGGGGTGGTATGAGAAAATATGATGTCTTGCATTAATTTATTGTTTCACTAAAGGAAACCCAAAGGCAAAAGCTTGATGTAGTAAAAAAGCATCCCTTAAAACTGATGTAAGATAAATATTATGCATTATTTCATACTGCTTAGAATATACTGTGAATGCATTTTAAGTGTCTTAACTTCTGTTCAAAGATTATTTTAAAAATTTCCATTATAGTTAGAGATTTTTGTTACTAGATAATCTAAGATGCATTCTGACATGTACTTGAGTTTTCCACATGGTAAAATATTACTAGTGTAGTGTTCCTTAGAGTCAGTTCTGAACATTGTTATCTAATGTGCCAAAGATGCAGTAAAGTGGGTGAGTAGTGAGGTAACAATTAGCAGTTTATCCAGAATTACTTAAGTTATAAAAGACTGAGAACCTGCACAAGGACCATACAGAACTGTAAATGAAAGGAGAAAGGTGATGGCAGACTGAATTCAGTGTTGAAAACTGTAAGCCAGTATGTGTGTGTAAGAATAATTTGAACTACTCATACATGTTTCTATTTATGTAATTTTTTAGACGTTTGTTGTAGATAGTTGCTTAGTGCCCTGTGGTGGTCAAAAAATCTAACTAAATAGCATAGTATGTTGTTATAAATTATGCCAACTTTATTAGTTATGCTGTTGTAAACCAAAAATGTGCTGCCTCCCATGCAAAATTGTATTGAGCTCTGGTCATTCTGTCTAAAAAAAGATAAGATAATTAATCAGCTTTCAGAATATAGTTGGGTAGTTTTTTCTTCGTTGAAACTTGTGTGCTATAAAGTATATTTAAATGTCATTGAAAACTATTTGTGAATGTGGGTCAATATCAGCAAATAGTTTCAATGAAATAATGAAAAATATCATGTTTTTTATCATTTGGAAAATGAGTTTGAAACTTTTACATAGAATATTTGTTGGGGCCTGAGAGAAAATGTGACTGTAGTCTGTTACCTAGATTATGGGTAAACTTGTGGGTAAGCTACTGATAAAAGGCAGAAGCAGTTCTACAGCCAAACTTTTTATTTTTTTGCAATTTAAAACACAAAAACAAAGTCTATCTGGCTGCCTATGACAGCACAATGTATACCAGATGGGGAGACTCAAGAGATGGAGGAGGATGGCATGCAGATTGGCAGCAGGTCTTGAAATTGCTGAATAGTCCAAATTTCCCTCCAGGCTATACCCAAAATTATAGATAGCTGGTTCTAATTCTAACAAATGATCTCTGATTGGTTTTATTAAAATGTGTTTGTGTTTGTTTCACTGAAACTCTTGGAATTGGATTGCAGATCTCTTGTGGACTTGGAAGATGTCAGTTAGTTGGGATTTATATCCTTGGGAAAGTGAAAAGGAGGGTTACACTGGTCATTTTTTTTAACCTTAGTTTATGGTCTTTGACAAGGCTGTTTTGCTTTTACAAATTATCTAAGCATCTTAACAAAAATAGATATGCAGCAAAAGCTCTGTTATCTGGCCCCTATGGGTAATGGGGGGGTGCTGGATAACTAAATATGCTTGAGAGGCATCTTTGCTGGGGCCACCGCTGCATCCGGTGCGTCAGTGTGCTGGGGGACAGGCACCATGCCACCCCTCATGCCCTTCCCCTGGTGACAGCATGCTGGGGGACAAGGAGTGGGGCCCCACGCAGACTGCTTTGCCCTGGGCCAGGCCTGAAGTGAGACTCAACAAAACTGGAAGTGGGACTTCCAGTTTCACTTTTGCCGCATCGACCAGCATGCCAGTTAATGGAGCATGCCAGTTAATGAAGTGCTGGATAACATGGCTTTTACTGTATTATAGCAAAATAGTATAATATATTTGGTTACATCAATCACTACTATATTTTAAGATATTATCATATAGTGTATTTGGTTTATTTAATGTGTGGTCTTCCCTTATAATGTCTCCTTTCAGGCCTAGTGCTTTGTTTAATTATATGTCATTACTGGCTTAGTTAACTTGTTGATGGCTTCCTTACATTTGCTGACCAAGCTAGTTGTTACATCTCTAAAGGTTCATGCTGTGGTCACTCAGAAACAGGCTTTGGGACCTTCTGCTTAGCCACACTTCTTCAGTTTGGACTAGGCCCCTTAAAATGGCCAAGGCTGGCAACAAATCTTGTTGCTAGGGAATATACTTGAAAAGGGAGCATCTTGGTTTCCCAGTCTCTTCTGAGCCAGTAAAGGAGGGTATCTGAATACAGAGGTTTGGGTCCAAAGAGTTTGATTTTTATGAAAGTGGAACAGCTTCAATGGGAAAGATTGAGTAAGGTTAGTCTGATAAAATCCTGTAGTTCGGTGGTTTGGATACTCTCCTTAAAGTGAAAGACCGCAAGTTTAAGGTCCTCTGAGGTAGGAAGAAAGTGCATTTGACCCTAGGTCTACAGTGTCCAGGTGAGTGGTCCAGCCACCAAGCTGTAAAGTATAGGCTGTGGTGATACCACCAGCACGACAGCCTTGGTTTCCTGAATGGCATGCAAGTTCCTTTTGAATCTAGCCATTTGTTTCTAGACTTTTTTTGCTTTTGCTTAAAAAAAAGTTTAAAAGGTTTAAGGTTTTAAGGTTTAAAAGGATCAAAAGGAAAATATTTTAGGTTGAACAAAATAAATGTCGTTTGACTTGAAATTAATAATTTTGATTAATCAAATAAACCAAGCATTTTAGTTTTGAGTCTACCTGAAATTTTTTTTCAGTATTTCAGTTTAGTATTGTTTTGCACAGTTATAGTTCAGAAATGAGAGACAAAAATTATTTGAAGCATGGAAAGAATTCAGCATTTGGAGAAGATGAAAGGGTTGAGGTTCTGTAAGTGACAAGTAAGCTTATGCGAGAGGTACACAAAATATTAAATGCTGCAGTTGGGTGCACAGTTTCATGTAAGAAGGCACAGAAGGTATTCAGTGAAAAATGGAAAGCTAGTCACTCATGAGGAAATTCTAGTGTAGTTTCACAGTTGGTAGGGTTGGAAGGGACCTGAGCAGATCGTCGAGTCCAACCCCCTGCCATGGCAGAAAAGAGTACTGGGGTCAAACG